>NW_020799107.1:32808712-32866254 GCF_003259725.1 Athene cunicularia | reverse complement strand
CCCCCCCCCTTAAAAGTAATGTGAAGTAAAGAATATTGTCAGCTTTTGCGGTGGGTAGTGGTATAATCAGTTTATCAGTATCAGTACTTGATACATATCTACTGGAGAAGATCTACATAGATGAAAATAATCTGATATTAAATAAAAACTCTAGCTGTATAACCCCTGTGGAATTCTGTCAACAGATGTCACAGATATCACATGGTAGATGTAGCTAGGAGCTTTTTACCTTATTTTAAAAGTGATAATTCAGGCAGGGATTGACACATACATACACACACGCACAGACAGACATACGTACAGAAAAATCTCTCTTGTAGCAGTAGGTTATTCTGAAGAAGGTTTATAATGGTACCACAAGTGAAATACATAGTGAACGTTGTGGGTAGAGAAAGACAAGATCATTTGAATGGTGTGTTAGCACAGTTCTAACAGAGCACCAAGCAGAAAGCATGGTGTGAAACCTGTGATGTTGCTGGGGGGAGAGTTAGAGAAGCTGAGCTACCACTGAGGGTAGAACAGTGTCTGAGCTTGAACCAACAGACTGATAGCTTTGAGAATGGGTTTATCTCTTGGTTACCAGACATCTTGCAAGGAAGTCACAATCAGTTAATTGTTTGAACAAATTCAATATTTAGGGATTTTAAAAAAGATAATATTTGATTGCCCGTACCCGTAGCCTGAGTCAGCAGCATAGCTACCAAGAGAGCACTGGAGTCTCTGAACCAAGACAGGGAAAAGCAGCAGTGAAAATGTGTGCTTGGCTAGACAAATTCCTGGCATAGGGTCCTTGTACAAACATACCTAGCTCCTATACTGTCTCTGTAAGGAGTCCTGCTCTTTAAGGCAGGTGTTGGTGTTCTTTTTTTCCTTGAAAATTTAATAAACAGAATTTAGTTAAACAATTGGTCAATGTTTTATTCCAGTAAGTGTTTTTATTTCACATTTTAAATTAAAAGGTTACAATGATACTTACCTTATACAATGGCCTATAAAAGAGTAGTAAAAACGTTCTACCCACATATAGGACAAGAACAAAGGGTATTGAATGTCAGAAATAGTGGGCAGAAGTAGTGCCTATAGTGACTTCATATTTGGCAGGTATCTATCCCATCTATATTTGTTTATAGGTTTACATAAACATGTTGTTTTCTTTCTCTGGATTTCAAATCTGTGTTGATTCTGGATCAGCAGTTTGTTAGATGATGGCTTTGCAACAACTGCCAGGCTTCTGTCATGTCGATGACAGAATGATATGATAATTAAACTATTGATCATATTCGGAATTCAGTCACAATTTAGTGAACTTTATTCACTAATATTCCAGTCAACGTATTTCTTTCTCTGTTGTAATCATTATGTACTTAAGGACTCATGCGACAGTTTTTGGGATGCAGGTTTGTTAAAACTGTCAGCTACGAACCACTACTTTAATGAGATGGTTGGAAAGCAGTTGCAGTTGGTAGCAGGTATGAAGTAAATTAATCTGAGTACTGACTTGGACAACTCCTTACTCTCAATATCAGCAAAAAGTGCCTCACATGAGGTGACCTACGTGATACATTGTGCAAAATAACATCAAAAGAGTTGAAAAAACTTTATTTCATTATGAGCGATTGCTTATTATGGTAAGAGGGTGAGGATAAGGAACATTTAATGTTAATGGTTGATTATGATTTAATGATAATGGTTATTACTGATGCATATAAATTGCTGATGAACCAGGAGGCACACTTTTAAGATTTCCTGAGCTTTTTAGAAAGTCTTTATGAGGTAGCAAATACAGATGAATGCATTTCTTTCACTGATCACAGCAGCATAAAATTATTAAAAGAAGCAGTTGCAATATTTGTGGTGGCCTGCAGGTAAGCTGATTCAAAAGATTCCAGACTGATGCCGTAGTGATTTGCCAAAAGAGAAAAACGTGAAGATGAGTTCTCATTGTGAAACCTTCACAAGAAAAGTATGCGATGGATTTGAGTTTAGGAACGGGAAGGGAGGAGGAGCCTGAAGCGTTGGTGGTGTCCCTTTAATGTGACTGCAGGAGTCCGTGTTTGAATGTTGGGAGTGTTAGAGCAGTGTTGTGCACAGCATATTGAATTGGCCTGTTGGCACAGTTGTATATTTATCTTAGTTTCCTTTTACATGTGACAGCAAAGGACTTCTTTCCTCAGCCTACCGGCCTGAGACAGTGGTGTGCTTACACATGTGTTTCTCAGGTAGACAGAATCTATAAAAACATATTTCAGAAAGAAAACAAAAAGATCATAGTTATTTATGGCATTTCTCAGTGATCATAACAACACTGAGCTTTCTTTAAAGTCGTTTCTAAATATATTTCTAAATATATTTTTGATGTAGAATACCATTTTGATGTTTGACTCTTTCAAACTACTTAAATGCCATTTTCAGCTTTCTTCTGTAAAGTATCACAAATAAAGTTGAAGACTTGATCTACAAACCCCTTTGTCACATCCTATAATGAAAAGATGAGCAGAAGGTGGTTAAAGCTATTTATCACAGCACCCTTGGCAAGTCTGGGATGTGTTAAGTCAGGTAAATTGGCAACAACTTGTTCTCCACTCTTTACCTTATGAGACAGAACTAAAAGCATATAGTCTTCTTGCTTTGGGAAGATACTGGAGGTTACTACTGTATTTTTTTATTTATTAAACTCAGAAACTGTTAGAGAACTTAGGACACTAGGCATTTGCTTCTATTAAAAAATATTTTCTGTACAGTGCCTTTATTTAACAAGTATAATTTGCCTTTCAAAGGGATTTTTTTTTTTCTTTTTTAACTGTCTGTCAAGAAAATGTTATGTATACCTGGTCATTTCAACCACTTACTGTGCATGCTAAATACACTCAATAAGCATTTCATTTAGCATTAATGGGATAATTATTGTATGTGAAATACTGATTTATGATAAAAGACACATTTACTAGGATCTGACATTTGTTCAATTCATTACTCATGTTAGATAGCAATTAAACTTTACAAGGTTATTTTAAATTGATCGGTACAGAATTTTTGTAACAGTACTTACTATAATGTGCAGCGATACATCATCTACAGCTACAGCGCCACGTTAACCAAACATTAATTTTAACTTGTGTCTAGACATTCATCTGCTAATTATAGGTACTCATTGTTTACAATATGTTGTAGCATAGAAGGCAGAATATTATTATTAGGTATAATGGGTATTTTGGCCAAGAATGGTTTTGAGCTACATTCTATTGAAACTGGTGACATGGTGCTCCTGGATCTCTTCTTGATCATCTAGCAAATTGCACACAAAAAGCTATGTAATAGAATGGAAAATACGTTAGAAATTTTGTTTCTCTGAACAGAAGTGCAGGCAGACATAAAGCCTGCTGGTTTTTGTGAAAGGCACTTTTAGCACCTCCAGCTTTAGTCTCCTGTTTCCTTAATCTCCTGTAGTTTTGGGAAGAGGCCTGGGGAGTTACAGATTCATTCTAAAATTCCTATTAAATAATGCACAAAGTCCCTGTCTGTCCCATGCAAAGTCAGAGAAAGGGAACACTAAGTTTCCTTTTGAGAATAAGGGTGTGTTAGACAAGAAGCTGACCTTCCTGTAGATCACTGCCTTTGAACAGTGAAAGTTCTCAGCATTCCCGTAGAGAAGAGTAATACTGCGCTGGGAGAGGGATATTGAGCTCTGACAAGGGAGGCAAGTGAGCAGTTGTGTAGCTTGTATGGGATTCCCGAGCTGTCTCTACAGCTTCTGCCAAGATTTCATGTCAGCGAGCTCCCTGTGGCTGTTGAACATCTTGAAGGCAATGGGCAGCATTGGGCTCCCTGTCACCACAACTGCCCCGGAAAATTCTTGCCCTTCTAACCGTGGTGACAACAGTTGGTCCTGAGTAGCTGAGGAGTCAAACACTAGAACTATTCCACTTTTGTTGCTTGTTATTTCGTTTCTTTCATGTGCTTAGTAGTTGTTGAAATTCCACTGCAGCATAGCTTTTTTTTTTTTCTCCTTTTTCTTTCCCACCCCCCTTCCAAAAAAGTAAGAGAGAGGTATAAAAAGAACAGGATGCCAAAATTGGAGGATACTCCAGAGACTGGAAAAGAGGCAAAAAAGGAGCCTGGCTTTGTGAGGGAGTTGAAAGAAAAAAAAATCTTCAGTTCAGCATTAAGTTATGGTTGTGGATTCAGAAAACTGATATATCCAAGCCTTTTAAGTCTGTTTCCTACCAAAGATGCCTTCCTTCTACCAAGATAATTGCTCTTTATTAGCAAGTAAAAGCACAAGCAGGATTTGCTGTATTTGGTTGAGGAACCCAAAATGCGTTTTAGCAGGAAATGGTGTGAATAATCTTTAGTTAGCTGACAGCTCTGTTTATCTAAAGGAAATCACATTTATGTACAGATTTTTAAGTTGGCATTATGAGCAATGATGTGAGGCTACAAATGGTTAAAGACTTGTGGAAAATAAGAAAATAATACCAGGTACTTAACCATAATTGGCAGGGTTTTTTTAGTATTGAGGTTTGTTTTAAAAGGGAGGAAAGCCCCCATACTTTTTGGGCAATAAATTGGAAGAAGATGCTCACACATCAGCCCTAAATGTATAGAGAAGAGCAAAGTGCAGAATGTTTGTAAGAAGTGAGTCTCAGAGCATCTGTATGTAAAGTGCCCAAATTAATTGTGTGTGAAAAGGGAGAGCTGGGAAGAAGAGTGGTTGTCATCAGAAAATTTGGATTTTGAGGTCAGTTCCTTTGATCACAATGCATTTTCAGTTGTCCTACTAGAATGATTTAACAAAATATATGGCACTAGATTCTTATATATAATAGGAACTCTACAATTACTGTGGCTGACCCTTCATATTGCCGTGGCTTTTTAGTAACATTTGCCATAACAATTCATTGTAATTTTGTTGTAATCATGTTATCTCATAGAATAAGATAAAAAAAAAAAAAAACAAAAACAAACATAAAAGGGTAAATATGCTTTTAACTCTCAAGTATCATTGCAAGTATGATGCATAAAGTGCAAGTACTTACAAATTCTGAACATTTTTTTTAAGGAATAATTTTCTTGATCCTATGAAGGACTGTATGCCCGTGGTTTAGTGGGTGTGGTATATGAACTTGCTTATATTATTAGAAGATTTTTGTCTTCTAAAATTTCCCAGGATTTAAAAAAAAAAAAAAAAAATCTTTTGCCAAAGTCAGATGGTTTCTCACAACTTTATGTATTAGAAAACTTCATCTTTTCAAGCTCTCTGAAATTGAAAAAAATTCTTGTAGAGAACATTAATCTCTTGCTCTGATTTATGTAACATATAAAATGTGTTCATTCTTTTTAAACTTCCAATTAAATATTCTCATGCATTGTTACACTGTTCCAAGGAGGAAAAAATTGAAATCGTATGGAAAAAGAAGAAAACCTTTTTTAAAAGAAAGACTTTTTATTGCTCTTAGAATTGCCAAGTTGGATTTTTATATAACAGCTAGTGACTGAAACATCAGTACAGAAATTAAAACTCCTATGTAGTTTTGAAGTGTCATAAACTTCCCCATGACTTTTGGTTTAATGTTCTTGTGATTCCATAAAGAAATTAAAATAAAAATTTATCACAAGAAGAGCATTGCAAATAATTCATTTTTGTTTTTCTCTCTGATGAAAGTGGACAACCTAAATCCCTTGTGTTGATTAAAAAAGCCCCATTGTCAGCTTTTAATTTTTGTCTGTTTAATGTTTAATGCAGAAAAATGTTCAGTGCTATGTAAAAGTAAAAAAGAACACTTTTGTTACAGCAAGATGAAACATCTCGGTGTTTTGGATTTTGGGGGGGCCTGCCTCATTGATCTTGTGCTTCAGATTCTACCTGGTGTTAACTCCAGGCTGTGATTTTTCTTTGTTCTTTTTTTTTTTTCCAAATAATTTATTTGGTCTGAAACTCCTTTCAGTTATCAGAATAGATTTTTTTTTTTTCCCATCGTATTTCTATCCCAGCAATATATTCCTCTTAAGACCAAGTTTTTTCAGGCTTTGTGATGCATAAGGTTGGAAATAGGTGCCTGCCTCCTGCCACAAAATCTAAACCTGAGTGTATATGGTCAGTATTCTGAGCCCACCTGCTATTACAGGAGTAGATATTCTTAATATAACGTAAAAGGAATTATGAACAGGTTTGCTAAACTAAAATGCAAAAACAGATCTGAGGAACCAGAGTAAAAAAGGACAGATATGTGCGTTTTTGGATTTTTTTCAGGTCTTCGTTACCTTGAGTAACTCTACACATATAGAGTGTGGAATTAAAAGTAGCATTTCCTCCCTTATTTTCATATTTTTAGCTTTCAGAGTGTAGCTCATATTCTGCAGAAATTTCTAACATAATATACTAGAATGATTTTTTTGTAGCTATAGCATAATTGATTTCATAGGTACTTTTGTAATAATTGGACTCTAAGCAATTTTAAAAAATGAAGTGTTAATTTTATTTTTTTTTTTTTTAAGGGGGCATAGTTCTGACTTTCTATCAGTCAGTTCATTTGTTTAACTAAGTGGAGAGATATAAAATGCCCCAAAGTATGTCTTCTACAGAGGATTACTCCCACAGCGTTATTTAATTTTGTCTCTGTGTATCCTACTGAAATTGCCTGTATGCTTGCTTTCTTTATTCCTGTTTATACATAAAGAATCTTATTAACACATCAGTAATTTGCACTCTAAATTCCCTTGAGGGACTGTACTTTTCCTGTACTTTTTATACAGTCTCCCAGCTGTTGGTGTTCAAAGTACAATGAAGAAGCCTGAGGTTTGCAAGAGAAATTCTCTCCTGTATCATTCAAGGCACTCGTTCTTTTTATATTGAAGAAATGCAAAGGCTAATGTAATTGAAAAGAAAGTTATTGCAGAAATTGCTTTCTCCCACAAACTGGTGTCCTGGCTCCAGAAGTAATAGCAGATTGAAATGGGAAAAGCAAAGTTTTGCTTGCAGCAATAGGCCATAATGGGTCATCGGATCTAAGTGTTTTCACAGGTTTACATTCGGCAATTTTATCCTTTTAGCACATCCCTCTTTCTTACGCTGTGTTAATAAGTTCCTTATCTCTCTGGTTGTAAAAGGGACACAGTGGGGAGAGAATTACCTCCAGAGAATAGCTGCTTTTTCTCCTTCCAGAATTATAACCGGAGCTGTTCCTTTGCTTCTAGTAGAGACTCTCCTACCTCCTGAGGCAAGGCACTTGCCCGGGTATCCAGGATTCACTTTTTATGTTGTGTATAGGTTAACAATTCAGACTGGCAGTGAAATTCTCTGACTATTTCATGCTTGGCATGCTGTGCTTCCCAATGTCATCCGCAGCACAGACTCCTCGTGTACAGCGTGGTGTTCGGTGGGAACACGCTGTGGTTGAGCAGGACATTTACATGGCCATTTTCTTGTCCACTTGGGCTGCCAGACACCGGGACAATTAAAGGCTACATCCACAGCTTTGAGACAGATGCCTGTCACTTAAGTAGTGTAAGTCCAGGCTTTAGGTCTTCAACAAGCAGCTCAGCTGCCACTCAAGCTGGCAGTTTCCACCAGCTGCTTACTCTTTCCAAGGAATCATGCTATGCTGTGCAGAGTGTGCGTGACGGATTGGGTTATGTAGGAAATCCTGGTGGCAATTGCAGATTAAGTATTTGGCATTCACTAGAGCAGAACTGCAAGTGAGGCAGTTGTCATTAGCTGAATGTCCTGCCCGGCTGGTTCTTGAATGTGATTTTTCACTCAAAATGCTCTTTTGATGCTGACCTGATGAATATTATATAGGTAAAATGGAGCAGTGCCAGGAAGCAGAATGAGATTGCCAGCCGCACCTTGCTCAGAGATGCTGCGTAGGGCAGCACATGGACTTGAGAAATGGGAAATGCATCCTTAGACCCTTCTAACATGGTCTGGGACAGTTTCTGAAAGGCAAGCTATCGCGGAGGTGTGGTGTTAGGGCACTGAATTGTGAATAAAAGCAGCAATGGGCTTTTATCTTCTCCCAGAGTAAAGGGCTGTATTTCATATCTGCTTTTTTGTGTTTTAATTAAAGTTATGGAAGGATGAAAAATACAAGTTCTTATTAATCATAAATGGCCTTTCACCTGCTTCAGCACCTCAGTTCACTTTCTGCTATTCTTCTTTTGGTCTATGGCAGACTTAGCATCTTTTAACTCAAACTAAATTATCTCTTGATCCTGCCTTCCCCTTCATCTTGCCCTGCCAGGGTAAGGGGTGGGAATGGACCAAAGGGAGGCTGGAAATTCAGTTTCTTGAGAACAGCTTGGGTAGCCAAGCCGCTGCTGGGGATGATTGCTGGTGGTCACCATTTCAGGGCAGCTGCCGTGCCTGCAGCCTCGGAGACCGACAGCTCGAGGTCCTGTTCTTCTAATGGCTGTGGGTGATGCAATTTGGATGTGGGGGGCTGTCACGATACGATACGATCCCAAGAGCGAGATTAAGACACAAATGAGGTCAAATGCTGTATACCCAAAATAAATTTTTACTATTAAAAAAAGTGAAGAGGAGTAGCGATAGGACAGAATTGAAGGAAAAGACAGAAACAGAGCAAGGATGTGGGATAGGGCTGCAAGAATAGTCACCACCATGGATCTAGTGGCGTCCCATTGGTCCTCAGTCTTCAGTTCTTCAGTGGTGGGTGCACACAGGTCTGGCTTCGATGGTGGATGCACCAAGAGCAAGATTTTCTGCTGCCTTTTGTTTATTTTTCTCTGGTCAAACAGGTTTCATTGCATCCGGCTTCAAGGGCAGGAACATTTGCATCTAGTCAATTCATTAGCAATGCACGCGTGGGGTCTGGCCTGCACAATAGAGCCACAAAGGCTACAGGATGGGGCCAGCTCAGGACACCTCTGCCCCTTTGAGGTTTTTCTAAAGAGTCCAGACAATGCAACCGCGAGGAAGTAGGGGGTGCGTCCTTCAGTACACTCCTGCTTCTCTGGGCAGCATCCCCCAGACCAGTTCACAGGCCGCAGCAGCTTCTCTTGGAGGTTTGCACAGACACAAGCAAGATTTGAGACAGCCATAGGACATTTCAGTCTCTCACAGGGGAAAAGAAGGATACTTGGTGGTTTGATAAACACAGCTTTTCTTGATGTAATGTGGGGACAAAACCAGGTTGTAGACTGCAAGCTTAATAAACAAGTTGTAAGCTGCAAGCTTAATTGTAGTATTATATTTTCAACCTCCAGCTTTTTACTTCTCATGTATCTTTTTAGTGTATTTGTTTCCTGTAATATGCTATCTGTGTGACAGAGATTAAATCTTTGAAAAGGAATGGAACCTACTAAATGAAAAAAAATATTAAGAATCATCCTACGCTTCTTAATACCATAGGGTCTCTCTAGTAAAATATAATTGTTAAAATTAATAATTACATTATAATTTTTTTAACTATATGAAGGTTAATGGAGTGGGAATGTGGTTTATGGAGGAATTATTTTTACAGAACTGCTTTCAAAAATTTTTCAAGTAGAATAGTATTCAACTATGTATTTTTCACTTCAGGAAATCTGTTTCAGTGGGAATTGTACTAGACTCAGAGAAAACATTATTCCAATGCAACTAATGTCTTTCATTTTTAAAGTCACAGTTTGAATGCTTTATCTGTGGAATAAGTATGCTTTTAGTGGCTTTGCTCTATTCATATTGCTTACAGCTATCACTTAGTAAAAGAGAAAGGACATTGATTTTGAAAAAGAAAATCCTGCCTGGGAGTAGATCCTATAGTTTGTTCTAAAACAATTAAGTTTAGTGACTTCATTCAAGACGGTAGCTTTTCCAAAACAAACTGATCCTATTTATGTATTACTGTTGCTTGAAGGTTGTGGAGAAGAAAACAGAAGTAGTTTTAATGTTACCGACCAAAATAGAAAGGGCACACGTTAATTTCCTTTAACCAGTGGGACCTGAACATAGGCACTGTGGTATAAAAGAAATTATAAACTCCTGCAGAAACAAGTTTCAACGGTCCATCTGGTGTAGAAAATCGAAAAAGCTTACCCTCAAACGAAGAACAGGCTGGAAATAAAGTACAGCCGGTTCCACTCCCTGTTCTCTCTTAGCTGTTGTCCACCGAGGCCTGGGAAGGCTTTAATGCTGCTTGGAAATACTGGCTGCTAAAAGGCGAAGCAAACCAGGGAAAGCTGTGGAAGAGCAGTAGGCAGGCTGAGGCTGCTTTCCGATGCAGAGGTTTGGTACACTGCGTGTCACAAACAGCCATCCTCGTGTTGCGGTGTATTCAGAATTTGTGATTCACTGGGGAGGAAGACCTTGGAGACAGTGGTGGAAGTATGAAGGAGGAGTTGATTTTGCTGTTTCCAGAAGCAGCTTGCATTTGCCCCTTTGCACTGGAGTTGGGGAAGGGAGAAGGGAGCGTGCTGCATTCGTGGGGGTTTGCAACGTGCCGTTTTCAAGAGCCTTCCCAACCCTGTGCCAGTTGGCAAACTGGGCTTGTGTTCAAGCATCAGTCAAGAGATTAGGGGATGAAACTGTTTTGCAAACAGTGCCTCTCCATGTGATTTTAATGATGTCTACAACATCTGGCTGTGGCGTTGGAATCAGAGCTCATACATTTGCATTCCCTGATCCCCCCCGTTATGCTCTTGGAGGGTGAACAGTGGCCTCTCTATAAACACTACATCCGTGGTTCATAATTTCACCTCTTTTGATTCTTAGCAGACCAGAACATTTTGAAATCGCTTAGGAACATGCTAATTTTAAGAAACTTTGCTAAAAATTTTTCTGTTTAATTGTGCCTGAGGCTGGTTGTTTTGTTTTTGTTTTCCAACTCCATAAGTTTCTTATTGTTGTTCCAATTAGTTCTGTTCCACCAGAATCTGGGGCACTGCAGCCTTTTTGGTACAAACCTGAGATACCAAGGACAGTGTTACATGGAGCTGACCTGAGACATGGACACAGAAGTTTGTATCTGGTGTATACTGAGCTCCAAAACTGATGGAATAGAAATGTTTCTGTCAAAAGGACTTAGCATATACATTATTTTTTCACATTGGATTAGTAGTGAAATCTGAATACTTTTTTTTTTTTTTAATTGTTACATTTTGGAGGTGATTTCATTATCACAGTATGACCATTGAGGATAAAAACTGGAAGATGGGAATAGAAGTAGTTGTAATTGTCCAAGAATCAACAAAGACAACAAAAGGGAAGCAAATACAGAAATAAAATACCATAATGTTTTAGAACCTAAGTAAACAGGAGTGTTATTGAATTCATCGAATGAAATCACTGAAATTTATATGCAGCATAGGTGCATGTAGTATTTTATTTAGGTGATGTTTTAAAAGATATTTACAAAAATGTTGGGTTTTTATTTGATGTGGAGGTTAAATTAATAAGATCTGCAGGACCTGCCTTAGGCAGTTGATTGGAAATAACATTTATTCTTACCAACGAAACGCTTTTATATGGGCTCCCTTTAACTTTCAGTTACGGTTCCATGATGTGGATTCCATGTTTCCATGGGAAAAGTGAATGCTATTGCTGATACCTAATGAAACGCACAGAAATTGCTCTTCTTTGTGCTAGAGTTTTGTTATCAATGGCACATTAGTTTGTGTAACATGGGATATCAGAGCCTGCAGCTGCTGACCTCCAGTGCTGACCTGGCCCGCTCCTCCTCCTCTTGTCAGGACACTGGCAATGCACCCACCAGTTATTTTGAAATCATCCCCATGTCCAAGAAATTGCTTCATGAGGAAATTTAACTTGCTGAAAAGTTGTGGGTTTGGTGTGTGTGTGTGTTTTTGGTTTTGTGGTTTTTTTTTTTTTTTTTTTTAATGAATATTTACCTACTGGACTTGATTCAATGGAGTATCTGGAAGATGGGAGGAGGGAGAACCCTGAGGCCAGAGCAGCAGAGGGAGAAGGGCACAGACAGCGGGAGGCTGCCCTCCTCCTGGCGGCACTGAGCCATCATGTCCCATGAAAAAGCAGGCTCTGACCCTCTTAAACTCCATGTCCACACTGTGGCAACAGAGACCACAAACTGGTCTAATTTCCTTTATTCTGGGAGTGAAAGAAATGGGAGTGTGAGTGAGGAAGGTTTTGTGGTTTCTGCAGGCGAGCCAGCTCCCACCTGAATGTCTGCTGTGAGGGCTCTGCACCATGAACACGACTGTTCTGCTCCATGAGTGATCTGAGTTGGCAGGTCTCTGCATGATGATCCACTTTGGCTTTACCAGCAGAGACTCTGGTAGAATTCCTTACAGAGGATTGCACATTTGAAAAGAGGCAGGAGACTGTATGGCTGGGAATGGTTCAGCTTGGGATGGCTGTTGTACAGTGCTGGCGTTGTGGGTTTTTTTTTTTTATTTATTTTGAAATTGCATTTATCCGTGTTCTGAGTTTGGATCTGAACTAGCCTATATTGCAAATTCTTTTTGCGGTGACCGAAAATCAGAAACAGATAAAACACAATGATACAGTAAAAATAATCCCTGTCGATAGATGGAGCACTAATAGGATACTCCTGTAACGACCAAAGTGCTTCTAGTGTCACTATTGAATGTGAAACACATTTCTTCTCCAATGCAGCGTTAACTTTATTGTCATTGGGAGTTCCTAAAAGTCTGTGCTCAGCTAGTTTCCCTTTGGAGATTGAAAGCTGGAGATTTTAATCTTTAGAAGGGTAATGGCTGACAGTCCTGCGGTGATGGGTCAATACACCTCCAGCTGCACCAGAAATTGTCACCAGGAATAAGAAAGAGAATAAAGAGGACTCACTGAGAGAGGCAAACAAAACAAAAGCAGCCAACTCATCCGTACGACGTGACTTCATTTCAGTGACAACCATGTGTTAAGAAAATAACTGACTTCGAGCCACAATCAAATCGACACTTGTAAAAGGAGGAGCAAGAGATAGATCCTACAGTAATTATATGAGGAAAATAGTGTAACAGTTCTGGTAATAGGGCTAGAGCAGTCCTAAGCAAAGTCTTTCAAGAGCATGCCAATGTATGGGAGATGCAGAATTAGTTTAAAAGACACTTCTTGTAATGGCCCATCTTGCCTCAAAGATAACGTCTCAATTTTTGTTTTTATCGGACCAATGAATTGTTTCTTATTTACTGTATCATCTCATATTCTTTTTGTTTATGGTAGCCCATACATATATTTTTTTTTAATATTCTGTAAATTCTTCATGTAAAACTCCAGCATGAATGCCGTATCCCAGATTTGACAGGAAGTTTGCAGCTCTCAGCTCTGTGATTTTTATCAAGTCAAACTGCCAAGCATAAAGGCCTATGTAATGTGATACAGGATGAGGGTGTTATTTATGGTTGGCTTTCTACCACTGCCACCACTCATTTCCTCAGCTGTAGGAAGCAACTGTTGCCAGCCTGTGAGGTTTGGTGTGTGCCCTGGGAGCAGAACTACAATGGATGCGTTTTGCAGTTTGTTGTTGCTGAAGTCAACGGCAAAAAGTTCATTGATTCCAGTGGACCAGGATCAATTAGTCTTCAATTAGAACATGACCTTCATACTCTTTTCTCTCATCAACGTTTCCCTATTGCATGAGTGCTGCTTGGCACTGCCCTAGCTCCAATCTGAGTAATTTTTGTTTCTGTGCATCTACATTACTGCTTTTAGATTGAGGTAAATGGAAGTAAATTTCTTCCTTTGCTTTATGCCTGCTCTAATGAAAATCTTTTACTTATTGCAACCCATTAACTGTCTTTTTCCCTCATCTATTATCCATTAGTTTTGTTTTTTTTTTAATTTAGAAGCTATAGATTTCCTTCATTAGTTTTTCAGTTTTGCTATAGATCCTACAGTAATTCTTTTTTTTTTTTTAAAAAAAAAAGAGGCCATATAAACTGTACACAGGCAAATACACCAGTTGTTAATCGCATGAAATTTATTTATTACTTTTTAAGAAACAGAACTGCACATTTCCATAAACTCTTTAAATATGCTAGTTAATTGGTATGTGATCTTTCCTAAATGTGCCAGATCACTTCAGCCTGAGTGCCATTCAGTGTTATAAATTTTGTTTTCTGACTTTTAATCGTTAGTGGTTATTCCCCTGATGATCTTATTAGCCTTGAGTATAAATACTTCATATATCCCACTGAATAACTAAAACTCTGTGGAATTCCTTAAATATGCATGGCTATCCAAAGACATTTTTGGTCTTTTTGTTCACGGGAAGTTAAATGAAGCAACGCTATCGCTATATAACATCATCTTCACTAATTCTACTGTTAGAACACTGAAAACTGTCATATTTTGTAGGGGTAGGCACTGTCTCTTATTTTGATATAGATAAAAAATACAAGCAAGCACTGTACATACAAGCTATCTGAAAAACCTCTATATCTTGTTTCTTTGTTGGGTTTTCCTCCTCAAAAATTCTATTAACTAGTCCAGTAAAAGATACTGCATTTCTGTACAGATTTTGTCTCTTTCTAGTCTTTAGAGTGTAACCCATAGTGTGCTTTTCCAGTGCTGTTTTAGCAAGAGCCAAGTGTAGTCCAAGGACACTTTTATTGAATCTCTGATGGCAGAAAATACATAAGTATGTATTATATAAAAAAAGATAAATTAGAATGTACAAGTGTTATTTTGATCATGATTCTTCTATATGGACACTAATTGGAAAGCCGAGGTGACTAGCTGAAGTTGTGATAGCACTTATCCATATTTTTTTCTGTTTGCTCTCAAATGTTCGTCTCTTCTGTCTTTCTGTGTAGTCTGTATGCCAAAATGGTTTCATCCTTTTAATCCTGGTATCCTAGGCTCTGCATTTACAGGGATTCTATGAATTGCTAGTATCATGAGGGTAATTACAAATGTCAACACTCCTTAGAGTTTGAGAAGAAAGTTGAAATTTCTTTGGCATTTATGTATTTTTCCTTTTCTGGAGTTGGGATTGTATTACAACGTGCTTAGCAACTCTTGGAACAGCTGCTGACTCTGTTTGCATTAGACTATACAGATTGAATGCTCTTCTGACTTTGTTCTTGTGTTGTTGATGGTGGTGGTTTCTTTTTTTTTTTTCTAACATGGAGTGTTTTGTGGCTTCTGTGTTCATCTTGCTTGTTTGTTTTGTTGTTGTTGCTATTTTTTATGGTTTCTTTGTTCCCTCCACCCCTGGGTTCCCCCCTGCCCCAGTTACAGATCCTGGTGTTCTAGTTCACAAGCAAGGGTAAGGTTGGATTCAACATAACTAGGTACAGTGACAAGTATTCTGATCACAGGGAAGATTATTCTCAGTTCTCATTGTCATGGTAAGCATTGTTTTATTTTTTTATTACTCTGTAACAGAGCAGATAAATCAATAAATCTATGACCAGTTTCATAGAATCACAGAATGGTTTGGGTTGGAAGGGACGGGACCTTAAGGGTCACCCAGTCCCAACCCCCTGCCATGGGCAGGGCCATCTTCCACTAGCCCAGGTTGCCCAAAGCCCCGTCCAACCTGGCCTTGAGCCCTTCCAGGGAGGGGGCAGCCACAGCTTCTCTGGGAAACCCATGCTGATGTCTCATCACCCTCACAGGGAAGAATTTCTTCCTTATATCTAATCTAAATCTGCACATCCCTTCCCTCCAGCATGTTAACAGCACCACACAGCTTGTTCTAACAGTTTAACTGCCAACCAATTGCCTTTACTCTAGGTTTCTGAGGATTTCTAAACACTGAAGTCTATTAGCATACTTCAGAGTTTTAGAATCACTTACTATCCTTGTTTTTTCAGATGATATACTGAGGCACAAAAGGGGTTATGTGGTTTCTCAAGTGAAAATGGGAATAATGGAACACTGGAATCCTGTTTTTCAGCACTAAATATATGTATTTTGTGTGTGTCTATATATGGTGTTTATGTATATGTATGTCCCTAACACTTTTGTTTTGTTGGTGATAGGTTTAAGTTGATTTTTTTAACCTACTTAAAAGTTAGCCCTTCCTCAAATACTGCCAAATAGTATGAAACATTTGTAGCTGTCCTAATTCTAGCTCATAAGTCATGCTAAAAATTCCTCCTTCAATTGACAGCTTTCTGTGCCAGATTATTATATTCCCAGCTGATTAGTTATCTTAACTGCAGGGTTTTTTTCTGAAAAGTACAATTAGCAGAATTTGTTTCAAGCTACTACTAGCAGTTTGCTGTAGAATAGAATTTCTTTAATGTTTTCTGAGCAATTAATGTTATGTATGTATTTTTTTAAAAAAAATCTATTGCTAAGGGTATATTTTCATCCCCTTATTTCCTCTTTTCCTTCCCTAATGCCAAGAAATAAAAATTAAAAGGCATGAGTAAGTCCGGAACTAAGAACAGCCCTGACATTTAACTGTGTGGGATGCTGGATACACAGAAGTGGTTATTGATTAAATTACCACTATTTATGAAAATACCACCACGTGGAAGAGGTAGCTGGGAGGAGAGGGCGAAAGCAGAAGGATTAGGAGCTTTCAGGAATGCAGGATTGGGGATTTCTGTACCTCCAAGCGGGGTGTGCATCACTGCGCTGAGGCACAAGAGGTTTCACCCCAGAGTTTGAAACTAGGGAGAGTCAGAAATGAAGGTTGTGCCTTTTGCCAGCATGGCCATTTCATTTTAATTCATTAGGAAATTCAGAGACTGTAAGCTATAAAGCAGAAAGCAGTTGTTTTATACCTCTTTATTTATCGGCACTGATTGAAAAGGCAGACAGCAATCCTGCATGTAGCTTTTATAGAACTTTATAAAGATAAAAACCATGTAATATATCCTTCACTTCTAATATGGCAGCTGACGTTTGCTGAATGTCTGCTGAAGTGTGATTGCATTCTTGGGGGGAAAAAAAAAATAGTTACTGCAAGGGACTGTTAAAAAGCATTAGAAATAAATGCTGCGGACTGGATGTGTCTGGTTTTCATCGTGGGCATAACAGTGTTGTGGGAGGTAACACCACAGATCGAAGCAGAAGAGGGAGGATGCAACAAGAGAATAGAGCTAGTCCCAGATTTCACACTGTCATGGTCTGGCTGTTTTGCAAAGGTTTTTGGAAGTTAAACAGATTTGAAGTGTGATATAAAAGAAACCCCTGTCTTGATGTGCATTAAACACATCTCGTGTTTATAAATTGGAGCCATGGACTGCTGTGGTAAAGAAAGATGTGGATAAGCTTTATGGTGCTCAAAATTAGGAAGGCATAAACTCTGTTTATATTTAATCATATTTCATTCAAACAGTGAGAAGGCTGAAATGCTACGTGGTTACTTTGGAAAATGCCATAGATTGCTCTCTTGGCTGCATAGGAAAATCTCTAGATTTTTTTTTTTTTAAAAAATAACTTAATAAAATTAAAAGATCTGAATCTATGATTATTGTAAACTTACTGTCCTACAAATCTCTTCCACAGTCTAGTTGAATTTAAAGATATTGCAATAGACATTAAATAGAATCTCGACTGAGTATTTACAAGACAGAGGTAGAATTTTCATAGAATAGGGAAATGTCAGTTGTGCACGTTACACCATTAATGATCATTTTAACTTTTACCAATTAGTGGAAGGCAATATAGCTGTTTAAACTCAGGATAATATTTATTTCCATTTGAATGGTTATTTTCAAACTGAAGTCATAGGAGATTGCAGCCTGGTTCTCTCTTCGTTTCTTCCTTTCTTTCCTTTCTTTTTGTTTGCTTTTAAATAGAAATAAAAGACTGAAGAGATTTACGTTGGCCGGGGTTTAATTTGTATTGACATTTATATCTTACCTCTGAGGTTTAGAAAAAAATAGAATCAAATTAGGTCAGACACATACAAATGAGAAGATCTTGCTTCGAGTGGCGTGAGCACTGAAACACCTAAATCCAGCTTAACCAAAAGCGAGCTGGAAACTCAGCTCAGCGTGTGACATGGACTGGGGGCTGCAGAAATCTGTTTTACTGAGTATTTATGTGTATTGGGTTTGCATGGCAAGGTTTTGGTAGCAGGGGGCTACCAGAGAGAAGGTTCTAGAAGCTCCCCCGTGTCGGTGGAGCCAAGGCCAGGCGGCTCCGAGAGGGACCCGCCGCTGGCCAAGGCCGAGCCCATCAGCCACGGCGGTAGCGCCTCTGGGAGAACGTGTCCGAGAGGGGGAAAAGCTGCTGCACAGCAGCCCCTGCAGCTGGAGAGAGGAGCGAGAGCCTGAGAGAGCAGCAGCTGTGCGGAGCCCGGGGCAGCGGGGCAGAGGGGCAGGAGGGGCTCCAGGCCCGGAGCAGAGGTTCCCCCGCAGCCCCTGGGGCAGCCCCTGGGGAGGCAGCTGTGCCCTGCGCCCAGGGAGGCCCCGGGGGAGCAGAGACCCCCCTGCAGCCCGGGGGGACCCCACGGCGGAGCAGGGGGATGTGCCCCGAGGAGGCGGTGACCCCGTGGGCAGAGGGTGAGGAGTCCTCCCCTGAGGAGGGAGGAGCGGCAGCGACAGCGGGTGAGGGACTGAGCACAGCCCCCATCCCCGTCCCTGCGCTGCTGGCGGGACCGGGGAGAGAAACGGGCAGTGAGGCTGAGCCCGGGACGGAGGGAGGGCCCAGGGGAAGGTGCTTTAACATCTGGTTTTACTTTTCATTATTGTACTCTTGACTTTCGATTGCAATAGATTAAGTTACTTTTCCCAAGTTTTGACCGTGATGCTAACTGGTGAGTGGTTGGTCTCTCCCTGTCCTTATCTCAACCCATGAACTTTTTGTTATGTTTTCTTGGGTTTTTTTTCTTTCTGTGCATCTGAGGAGGGGAGTGATAGAGTGACTTTGGTGCCCAGCCAGGGTCAACCCACTGCTTTCTTGAAGGCATAAATCTGTGGGTTGGAGGGAAAAAAAAAAAATAAAATCAGAGCACCAGATTTGTTTTAATAATAATCTCATCAACAGTATTTGTATGAGGAGAAAAAAAAATATCAGTTTATCTGGCATCAAGAGTGTACAAACTGAAATAGTTTCCAATAATAATGCTGCAGGTTGGTCATCCCACACCATTTAGCACAGCATGTGATCACAGGCATTTTATATTACAAAATAAACTTCGCTTGTATGTAGGACAAAATTTTATATAAGGAAGTCATAAGACCATATACTGAACTGTTCTTCTGTTCTGAATTATGACTGATTTTTCTTCTCTGAGCAATAACTTCCATTTTATGAACAATTAATTGGACTGAGTGGTGGTTACTGCAATACCTTCTGTAGTGTTGCCTTACCTGGTGTTTTGAAGAGACAATGAAACTAATTTTAAGGGAAAAGCAAGGTAAATTCTCACTATATTGTTTGGGGGTTTTTTTGGTAAGTAGATGCATAAATATCCCAAGATTTCCTTCACGATCACCCTACTGTATACCATTTTGTGGTGTATGTTCAGTGTTCTCAAAAGGTTTTTTATAAATTTGCTTTGTGATTTGGTATTGTGTATTGAATACAGAAACTTAAAGTGGACCAAAAGGAGTATCAGTTGAGTTTTCAGTTACAGGGAGAAAATTCAACTCTCAGCTTGCTGTTAACTAGAAATTTCTACCCAGAGTCTTTTGTTCCAAAGAACTTTGTCTTTGTATCAAGTAGGATAAATGCTTTTCTATTTTCATGTTAATACTTGGTGTTAAATAATGAAAGCGGCGTCTTACCTATTCTATCACAGTGATGTTGCTGATCGTGTAATTATTACTTTTATTTTTGATCAGGCCAGCTATTGCAGTGATGCTGCATGGAACAGGGAGATTTTCTCTAGCCAAGGAAGAGTAAGACCTTAGTCAAAAGGACATATTATTGAAATCACCCTGTACATCCTGTCAATGAAATAGATACTCTGAACATTATCCATTGCCCCTGATGGCTGATGATATTTAAAAATCACTAATAAAAAGCTGGTTGTGATGATAGGAGTACTTGGCCAGTGGGGAATTACCTGACCCTTTTAAGGCAAGCTGCACTGCCTCCATACATCAGCTCTCTGTAAAATGCGCTGCTGGAAAATGATGAAGTTAGGTGTGTTGCTGAGGAGATTTTTGTGAGATGAAAGGGCTGCTTAAAGAAATCTATTTTAATAACTTGGCTTTCTTTAATAGGATGTAGCTTGAATCAACTTCCTTAAATTTCAGTATTAATGACCCTAAAACTAAAATTAACCTCTTTTTTTTTTTTTTTTAATGATCATTTATATCAATAGAATTGAGAGCTTACCCAAAACCACACAGCTGTGCAGTTTCCTGCACAACCAGGGAAACAACCTCGGTGTAAAGCATCGTAATGTGCAAGCATTCGTCCTCTCCATTCTCTCACTGGTGTTTGAGCATAATAAAATGTGGCAGTATGACAGATACCTTTTGGGAGCACTTAGCACTTAAAATGGACTCTCTGTATTGCAATACTAAATTGTGAAGTTACTAGCATAAAACACCCCAAATGGATTTACATGTAAATTGTAACAAAACGAGGGAGATAATGTCACAACGAGGCAACAAAACAGGAAAGCAAATCCCAATATACATCAGCTCTTTATTTCAGTCTGCAGATAGCTGGGAAGTTAGGAACTTAATTTTGAGTGACACCTTGCCGAGAAATAAATACAAGATATTGTTCCTTGGAAGCTCTCAGCTCTCCTGGCTCCCTCTCTTCAGCCTCATGGATAAACCCTCTCCAATGGCAGCGTGGACGAGGGTGAGGGGATAGGAGACATCCTGATGGCTCACTGCAGCGACGGTCCCTGTCTCACAGAGCTCTTCTTTCTCTTGTTTTCCTCTCATCACAGTTTAGAGTCTTTACTTTTTGTAGTTTTCCATTATTAATTTGAAAACTTTTTATTTTAATCCACGGTGGTATATTTTTCCCTCTCTCTGTACTTACACTTTTTTATCTATGGTCTCTACACAATCTCTCTCTTGTTCTCTCTCCCAGAATGTTATTTCTTGAGTTTTTATGAATACTCTATGTGCAGCCTGTCATTCTTGAGACCATGATTGTGTGGGGGTAGAATATATTTAATTTTCTCTCTGGTCCATAGAACCACAGTGCATTAAGTCAACTTCTAATAGTGAATGAAGGTATAGTGATTTTTCTATAAGCTCCTCATTGCAAAATGGAATAAGTATTCAGAAATATTAGTGGAGCTTTTTTTTTTTTTTTGAGTTAACTTCTGCTTAGACAGTTAACTCGATGAAGGGGGTGGGGGGTTGATCTCAGAAGTATGCTCTGTGAGGATGGGTCTTCTCTTGATTATTTAACAACTTGTGAGTTAGTCAAACTTGTGCAGTTAAATTCTGTTTTCACAAAAACATGGCCTTCCTGCACTTGAAAAATGGACTGTAAAATGAATCTGTGGGTTTTCCCAAAGTTTAGTTAATTAATTTTGAAAACTTTCTATGTAAAACTTCCTATTTATGAGTGGACTCAATTGTGCTTTTAAAATACGGGCTTTTTTAATACTAAGAAAACCAAAGCACACATTTCAAAGGGAACTAGCCTGTAGTAGTATTTTCTGTGACTTATACAAAATGTATTTGTCTTAATATCATTGACTGCAAAAATAAGAGTGTATCACTGAAATAAAGTCATGTTTCCTGTTCACTTCCGAGTCAATTTAAATTACAAATGAAATAAGGAAAAAGTGCCTTAAAAACTGATGTGTACATATTCGTACCACAGTGAACAGATAGCAATTAGTGATAAGTGATTTGCCTCAAAGTTGCTTTGAATGGCACATGACGCAAAACTCAATACATAGCAAATCAGCTTAGTCTCGCTGGAGAGAAGACAGAGAAGTTAATCTTCCCTCCAGGGCAATAATGTTCCAGGTGATATATTTACAATGGATTTTGTCACATTGTGTTTTAACACTCCCAAACAATGGGTTTCCGCTTCTTTTTTTTTTTTTTCCTTATGAGATTCTTTCACAAATGATCTCTTTAGCAAGGCTTAAACTTTCCTTGGAAGCTGTGTCTTTTCTTTCCAAATGAATCAATAGTATCAGTTAGGATTGATTAGTAAGGTCAACTTTGGCATTGCACCAGAAGGAGATGTAACCCGAGGTGGTCATGTCACGAGCATACACTATTGACTCCTTATGCTGTCGTAGTGCAGCATGAGAATTAAATGCAATTGCTGCATCTAGAGACGACTAAAATACACATTATGCAGAAAACGTGTGAAAAAGCCAGCAACTGTCCCAGAATTCACTCCATCTGAATTAGACATTTGTAAGAAGGAGCAGTCTCTTTACAGCTCTATTGATGAAATAAATAATTTCCTGATTGATAGTTGAAGAACATTGCATTGGCTGTAATGAAGTCTCATTTTGCTTCTACCAGTGCATACAAATAACTGAAATTATTTACCGATTATAGTCTTGTTTTATATTGTACTGTCAAATTACTACCCTTAGATGACAACTTTGCAGTCTTTTAGGGATTCATATAGATGTCTAAACTTACACTGTGTTTTACTGAGCAACCTGTTTCAATTATATTTTGTGACAGAGTTATTTCATATAGACATGTTTTTCATTGATCGCTTTTGAAGCTGTTGTGTTTTATACTCTTCAGCTACTTCTGATTTTTTTTAATTTTTTTGTTTTGCTTCTTGAAAATTATATAGTACAATTTGATATTAACCAGGAGAAGTATGTTTGAAGGCAATTTTTTTTTCCACCCCTGCTTATTAGTTTGGCAGAAGTAGGACTACTGTATGTCTCTATTTCCCCAACTGTGTTTACTTTCCTGATGAATATCTTTTCTGGCTGAACTGGAAAACTTCACACCAGACATCCTGTAGTGTTGTCATAGCTGGTGCTTTCGTTAGACTGGAAAAATACAGGTCTGCTCTTAAACCACAGCGGGTCAACAGATCTGCTCTTGTGCTCTGCAGTAAGCCCAAACAAGTGAGATACACTAAATATGACATATGCAGGTGTGTATGTGTTTCTGTCTAGGTAATTCAGGACAGAAATAAGTGAGTCTTAATGATGTGTTAAAAATAAAGATAGCTGGGGCCTTATAAGATTATTTTCTGCCAAGTCTCTCCTCAGAGGCAACTGTTATTCACCACGTTATTTACATGACTGATTTCTTTGACTTATTTGTTTCACAGAGGGGAAGATAGGGTGGTGGAGACTCTTGGCAAATCATTTAAAATGTGGGAAATAGAGGTGACTCTGCTGTGTACCCTTAAATTGCTGGCTGCCTCGCAGAGGGGCAGACGCTTCCCTGTCCTCTGCCAGTGCAGCACTGGCTCGGCAGTCAACCGGGTGTTTTCCACTCGGCACCCACTTTATCGATCCACCTGAAAGCAACGGGAAAGTGCTGTGTAAAAAAATTAATGGCAAGGTTAGGTCTTCACACTGAGTGGCGAATGTGAAGGAAACTTAAAAATGTGGAAAACCAGCATATGGCTTTATTCCAGTATACATCTTATTACGGAAGGTCTTACAGGAAACTGAAGTGGTCACTTATGCAGCTGCCATCAGCTCATTGGGAAATCAGCATGGCAAGTTTGAGCAACTTATAAGCCCCTCCACCCTTTTCAGAGTCTACCAAGTGTATCTGTTGAATGCCAGATATAGACTGCCTCATTAAACAGAAATTACTTGTGTTGATTTTGATGATGTTGGGCTTCATTTCAAAAGCTTGAGATGTTGCTCTAGTGTGGAAGTTGTATAAAAGGACTTCAAAATTAAATAAATAAATAAATAAAAAAAATCCGTGTAAAACTCCAGGAATAAGCTGGCAATCAGAAAAGTACTGGCACCTTTCCATGATCTGTAGTCTTACTGGAATAAATGCAAATTATCTTTGGGCTGAGAGCTGCACATGTGAAAGCTTTTAATTTTGTTAAAATGATTTACCTATAATTATTTTGTTGTTAATATGAAGTAGATTACTAAAAGATATTGGATATTCACAGTAATTTACCATTAATCAAGGGGAAAAAAACCTCGAAAGACAGGTTAAAATCACATTACTGCTAAAATAGCTTACATCTTACATTAGTAATTTTCTGTGTAAAATTTAGAATTGAAATAACAGCAGTGTGTGTGACTGTTTATTGACACGGTTTGTATGCAGGTGTTTTTACAGCAAGAAGAGGTCAGATTAGGTACTTTGCAAGCAAACAAAAAGGCAAAAGAAAAATACAAACCGAAATGACTATAATCTGAAAGGTGTATGTTAAAAATGATTTTTCTAAGAGTTGTGCCTCTTCTCAGGACTGCTTGTGGTTCCCAAGGGGTGTTCAGTCTGTCTGGCCAGCAAGTTGATTTCAAGTATTTAGAGGTTCTGTGGTAAAATGGGGGGCCATGCGTCCATCTTCCGTCACTTTGGTGCCTTTTGTCCAGAGCAAAGGAGAGCAAACACGAATCACTCTTGCACATGTTAGAGGGAGCACAGATTGTACCTCTCTGCATAGTCACACAAAAGCAAACGAGTTGGTATGTCTTCAGCATGCGTTGCAGTATCATGGCTACCCCGATTTTTCACTATAGGTTTAGTTGACAATGTTGTTTTTATTTACATTTTCTCCTTTCTTTAACAGGGGACAGTCTAGACTTGGTCCATACTCTGCCTGGAACTGCCTATTGGGAGCAATGGGGTGCTGATTCTTAAAATGTTATGTTTGTTGTACTGTGTATAATCAGGTTAACATTGTTTTTTGAGTTATAATTATTACACAGAGGGTGATATTTTGCAAGGGAGGACTTTATTGTAATGAACATGCTTCTGTAAATATTCTCATTCTTGTGATTTATTAACAAACAAGACAAAGAGCAACCATAGTAACTCCTACAGCAGACATATTAAGTTTCCTTGAGAAGCCAAAACTTCAAATTTTCTATGTTTTCAAACTTTGGAAACCTGGATGTCTTGAAGATACTCTGTCTTTACCTTCCCCTTTACATCTCTGTGAAATGCTGGGGTTTCAACCCCAAGCCCCAAATGAAGGTTGACATCTGGGTGATTCTCACAGCCCTTCCCAAAGGGGGGTGAGTTTCCCTTTAGGCTTCCCCCCAGGGTGCGGCAGCCTGGCAGACAGAGCCATTGGGTAAATGAGCCCCAGGGGTCCCGCAGTGAGTAACCCAAGGTCAGGTGTCCCACTGAGGGATAACAGCTGGGACCCCTTGCAGGCAGGGGCAGTGTCTGTGTGTGAGGTGGATGCCCTGTGCAGAGTTCCCTGTTGGGGAAGGACCCCCTGCCTCCCTGAGACTGGGCTCCACTCAGGTCTGGCTTTTGTAAATGCGGGCTGTGTAGAGATTCTTTATGTGACTTCCTTGGTCTTATGTGTTTGGTTTGTTTACCTGGTTGTCTCCCGTCCCTTCTATGGGTGACTGCATTTCACTGTAATCCATCCGTTATTGGTCGTGTGGTGTAATTGTTAGGGTCATTGGGATTGATGTTGATTACGTATAACCCGATTGACTTGTTTGTACCCCCAGTGCTCACCCATGTACTGACCCTTTTGTGTCAAACACAGTCTGGTTATTGGTTCATCTTTATGCTGGCTGCGTCCTTTATGCTAGGCCTGATAACGGGCAAAACACTCTGTTACTACAAATGCTAGTTGATACTTATCCTAACACTAATCCCTTGAAAGTTACCTAGTGAATGCAGATGTGCTTTAAGTCTGTCCTGTGCTGAATAGGGTTTTTTGAATTGGGTTGTGAGAAAGAGGTGCAAATTCTTTAAAGCCCGCTAAGCAAATTTAAGTCATATTATGATTATAGAGCTGCTGCAAGCATGTGAATGTGTGCTATTCAGGGAAGGTCTTCCAAAAGCACATCAGTACTGAAGAGTTAATTGCTTGCATCATTAAACAGCAAAGGTTTAGGTTCCTAAATCAGTCTAGTGCTCCTCCAGGTATTGCTGTGTGACCTGCTGTGACTGCACATAGCCCCCGATCATTTTCCTCAGGTCTACATGTAGCTGGGAAGCTTTGATCTCTACAAAAAGCTGACAAGTGATGAGGTGATTTCTGGAGTCATGGTCTGTTACCGCATGGTTTATCTTGTCAAGGTAGCAGCACAAGAACAAATACTTTTGCAGGTAGGATTTGGTAACTGTAGGAAATGCTGTTCTGTGATTTAGCCTTTGCAGTTTCTGAAGTCCTTCAGTGTTTTAAAAACAAAAGCAGAAACAGTTTGGGTTTTTGTTGTTAATTTTATAACGTGCAGGAATGTTTCATAAATCATACACGTACGTCAGTGATAGACGAATGTACATGCTAACCTGAAATATGCTACGTGTTAGCATATAACATTATTCAGTTCTCACTGTTAGAGTTTCAGATTAGGTTGTCACTTAAAATAGTACTTCAAAACTGTTTTAAAATTATTAAGATAACTTATGTTTTTATTCACTATTAGTATATGGGAGCTGCCATGTACCATACCCTAATATATATGGGAATTCAGAGGCTGGCCTACTGCTCTTTCAGCCAAAGTCATTAATACATTTTCTCATTGAACTCAGGTCGATGCTGAGAGTTTATAAAAAAAACCCTGAGACTTTACTGTGTAACTAAAGGTAGATGCTTGAAAAACTAATTGACTGCAACTCTTTGGAAAGTGTTTTATCACTATTACATGCCACTGAGTTAAGGAGGGGCAATATATACTAATTCACATACAGGCAAACACAGAGATCAAATCCTGAGCACTTTTATCAAAAGAGTGGTAGTGGAAAGCTTCTTGTTAGCTCAATAACATACTCAGATTTCTTCTCTCACACAGCTTTATGTGTTATCTTTTCTGTCCATCAAAATGAAATATTTTGAGACTTGAGTATCTTATTAATCAAGTATGCTCATCCAAATTAGTTTAATTTGCTTGAAATGTTCTGTCAAGACACATGAATCCATGTGATCTCACTGTTTTTACCCAGGAAAGGAGAATCTAGCTGAAAATTAAAACTACAGCTCCTAAATCTTGCTAATGGTGGTTCTAAAGATCAGAACAGAAACCTAAATGTTTCTGTATGTGGTCCCTAAAAGATGTGAAGCCAAATAGGTAACATGGCTCACAATCAAAGGAGCAGAAGCTTTTTGATTATTTATGCTTATTTTCCTTTTGCTTTCACCTTATCGAATGTAATTTTTTTTTTGTTTCTCCCCAGCTTAGCATATTTCTCTTTATATAAAAGTACATTTGGTTAGAACAGATGGGTCACTTGTACCACAGCATGGCCTAGGAAAATTCAGAGGGCCATAATTAATCAGAATGCTTGGTAACAGCATGTTCCTGAACCACAGTAAAATTAAAGAGAATCATTTTATCCTTATTTGTTTCAACTGTTTTGTAAGACAAAGTTGTTAGTGAGAGCAGCTGGACCTTGAACTTTTGTTCTTAAGACATTTTTGAGGATTTATTGTGGAAAATGAAGGAATGAAAGTATAAATCAGTTAAGTAGTTTAGTCTCTGGGAAGTATATATGTCAAGACTTGAAAGGATTCAGGGGTTTTGTGGTTTATATTGTGACTGCTTTATTGACAGCCATTGACTTGTGTTGCTTATATAGCTGACCGTTAGAAACAAACACACAGATCAAAATTTAAACAACTTTATAATTATTTTATTATTTATAGTGCCACATGGATGTTTCATTAAAATTTTTGTTTCAATTAGGCTTTATATTTAGATGGAGGAGAGGCCACACTCACATGGTGAAATTTTGTTGTAGGTTTTATAATGGATTAGTGTGGTGGTGTCCATTTTATGCTGGCATTGCATGTTTAGGAGTATCAGTGCCATGTATCAATTTGGTTTTGAAGCATTTTCATTTTCTGTTCACAAATGCAATTAATGTTGAGCTACTTAGTACCTTCTGTTGGACTCTTAAGACATTTATGTGAATCAGTTCATCCATTTTTTGTAAAAAAAAAAAAAAAAAAAAAAAAAAAAAAAAAATTATTCCATGCTTTTAAGAGCAGTCTTCCAGGAAATAGTTCAATTAAACTCCCTATTTCCAGAATGCCTGGAATAATTCCTCAGATATCAGTCCAAATGAGGTAGGGTAGAATTCCCCCTCCCTCAAACACTGTTTATTCTCTCTTTTACTGTCCCATCTTTAGTGCCACAATTATCTGATTTAAGATATGGCCATATGTTTTCTTCTCTTTCTTTTCACCATTATTTGTTGGTTTTGTTCTTTATTGTTGATGTGGATAAAACTGTATCATTTTGTTCAAGTTGGAATAGTTACTCTCTTCAAAGCACTGCACCTGCAGGTTCACTTTATTGAAAGGCATTTTTAGATGTAGACTGTAAAACTTAACAATTCTTTTGTTAGATTTTTATATGGAATGCTGTTAAAAAGAAAAGAAAAACAACAACAGAGAGTAAGAAAAGGAGCACAGGAAGAGGGTTTTTTTCCTCATAGGCTCTATCCTGCTCTAAAAGACTGACCTGTATTAAAAGTAGAAAAACATTACAGTTTAGATCTTGTAGTCTGCTTGTCATAACTGTTTTATTCACAACATTTGATAGTTTGCAGCAAATGGAAAGGAAGTATTTTGATATTTTTAATGGAGAGAGTATTTTAAGTATAAGGAGCACGTTCCCTGATCACATAGGAATGTCTTCAGTATGGGAATGTTTTGTGTGGTACAAATCCAATTCCTCCACTATTCTCATGAAACCTAATGGGAATACAGTTGAATTTCATGTGGGATTATGGAGACTTTCACAAATTCTTTATTACAGTTCATCTTTAGCCTTCAATAAAGGGCTGCAAGTCAGCTTATACCACTCCTTTTTGGTCTGTTTTAGGTTTGTTTGGTTTTTTTTCAGTGGTAAGCTGTGTCAGAAATTTAAAGTGACGTTATGTCCATGAGCCATGAACTGTTTCTACCATGCTAATGGTGACTCAGTGAGTTCTTAAAGTTGAGCTCTGAAAACTGACCTTTAAATGAGGAACCAGCTAGTATGAGAAAACATGGCCCTTGGGTGACCTGCTACCAAGACTATGGAGCTTCAGCTGTCATAACTGTATTTATAGTTATTGGTAACTTAATATAGGAAATGATTCACCTATTAAATCTATTAAGTCATTTCTTTGTGAGCTACTGGCTAGCAAGGTTGTTGGCAGTAAAAAGTGTCTGTTCCTTTTCCTTAGTAATGTAAGTAAAAAGGAGTTTGCCAAACCCCAATTTCTTTCTCTGTCTTTTGTCAGTATCTTTCTCTGGAGCCTTTTTGCCTTCCCAGAGTAGATTTTTGTTTAGAATCCTGAGCCCTTCAAGGGGGAGGTCTATCCCCCTGCCTGATTCTTAGAGGTTTAGGTAGTTTAGGACTTAAGTATGGTACAGCAAAATTCACCAAAGGATCTTCAGGGGTTGTTTTTTTTAAGTTTTGTAGACCCTTTTTTCAGGTGACTAGTTTCTTGACTTTGGCCATGACTTTGCCAAACGGCTTAAGAAGTAGCGTTTATCGTGTCAGCAAGTTTCCCACCTCAGTTCACCACAAACACTGTCTTTATTTCCTGTGAGAGCCATGCTATTAATGAGTACCCACCTGCCTGCCTCTCAGAGCCTAACAGGGGACAGTCTTTACTCTGCAGCTCCATGAACTTCCACAGAAATCCACCAGACAGAAGCTTTTATTTGGAGCCAGACCCCACTCTGATTCCTTGGGGCTAAAATCCCCTTCTCAAATGAAAGATTGGCCTACCCAGGACCATTTCCACCTTATCTGTTCCCAATGCTGAGTTTGTTTCTACCTTTGCAGTAAAGTTCTGGGACGTAATGACTGAGAGTAGCTGCAGAGGAGGCTGACTGCATCCTTTCACGGAACAATAGCTCTCATCTCTGTTCATTAAAGAAAAGGGTTTGCTGAAAAGAAGGATCATAAAATAAAATGCTTATGCCTGGTACTCTGCCATTGTTCATCCTGAGACAGCTAAATGTCAGCAAAGGAGAGATTGCAGGAAAAAAAATAATTGCTGGGTATCTCAATTGTTGGCCATAGGCAGAAGGATGTTGGTTTCTTGGGTGTTTGTTGGCCTCCTGTGATGGATCCTCTTCCCCTACTCTTATCCCCATGAGGGGCGACTCTTGTCCAAGCAAACAGTCCCATGGCTGTGCAATTCTGGCTTGATGTGTTAGGCAGAGTTGTGCTGCTGTCCTCAGTTAAATAGTTGCTGAGGACCAGCCTCTAGCTGCTCATTTGTAGGTACTGCTTGTTATTAGCTACGGTGGAAATGGGTGCGTGGACAGTCACTCAAAGGGTGAGTGGTTGCTTGATTGTACTCCAGGTGGAAGGTACAGAACGGGTTACTGTTTTCCTTACTCTCCCTGCCTCATCAAGAGTCAAATCTAGTTAAAGGACCAAATGGACAATGTCCCTTCATCACTTGATCTGTGATGTGTTGGGGAAAGTTTTGGGATATACCACCAAATAAAAATACTGCCATAGTACTTGTATAACACTTCTTAAAGCAGGACAATTCTGAGTAAATAGCAAGGCTCTGTGTGCAGATACTTTGGAAAGGTATATATTATGTTCTGTTAAGTAACAACTGTCGCTCGGAGCTGAGAATTTCAGTTATGGACACAGTTGTTGGCACAGTAATGGGCTGTGAATGAGTGAACCTCCCAGCAGAATTTTGTTTTACCCAATTGAAATGAGGAGAGAGATGATAATTACCAGCCCAAATCCAGGGTTAGGAAAATGTCTGCCTTTCTGTTGATGCTTGTGAAGCCCGTTCTTGTAAACGTGCACTTGAGGTATGATTGGTGATTAACAAAAAGTCTTGGAGTGTGCGTATATGAAGTGCCTTTCTGATGATGGCTGGCAAGTAGTAGAGGGTTGTGGGGTGAAGGAGGGAATGTGGACATTTAACTTCATGCTAGGATGCTTAATCATTGGGTTAAGAGCTTGCAGTTCAGGCCAGGCCCCTTGCAGGTCTGACTGATCTCACTTGGCTGTGGCTTCTCCTGCTGCAGCCCTTTTACAGAGCGCAGGATATACAGAAATTCTTCTGATTTGCTACTTCATCCATGGAGACCTGCTGGTGAGGGGTGTCAGGGGAGCTCAGAGATGTCAGAGAGCTACTGCTTATTTGCTACTCCTCTCTACATTTTACTCTTGATGAGTTGGGTGTACAGAAGACTCCATAAAATAGTTTGTATATGCAAATGAACAAACAAAGGAATTATCAAGAACTATCAGTTGGGGAGGGGAAAATAAGTCAAGTGTCTTATCTTCCCTGGAGACATATGCTACAACCAGATAAGCAGTTCATCTTCCCAGGTATGTTCCATTAAGTATATTATCCAATCAACTAGGATATATAAGACGTATTGCAACTCTAATCTCCTCAGGCAAGTAGTATTCAATTATACTTACCATTTTAAAAAGAGAAATATCCTGAGCATTTAGAGTGCTTGCATTTTTGGCACTCAGTCTTGTTATGTGAAGGCTAATAAAGAACATTCCAGCTAAGAAGGCATAGGACAGGCAGATGAAATATTGAAAACCTAATATTATATAAGTCCTGAAGTGGAAATGTTCACCATCCCTCAAAATGGTTTCCTGACATCTTATCTAATGTTTTGAAATTAGGTCAAGGATGGAGAATAAGAGAGAATTGCCATCCATTTCTATGCCTACGGTCTATGTTTTGTGTATATAGTTATAATTAAAATAGACATGCTGCTGAATACTTTGTTTGCGAGTGCCCTTTCTTTTTTTAAAAGTGCATTCAGTGATATACTTTGTTTTGTTATGTAAATTGCTTTTTGGATTGAATACTGTTCAGACAGACCAATTTTCCTGTTACTCCTCTAAGCAAATATTAGAGATGTCAGAAATCTATCTGTCACTGCTCCTGCAAGCTCTTCCGAAGAGATGCCTGCTCTACCACGTGAGATCTAGCAAATCGGCAAATAAGTTCAGTCACAGAAGGGTTCACAATTTGGTAGGAGACTACTATGACTTCTGCTGGTTTGACTTGAAAAGAATCTAACATATCTTTTCAGGGTTATGGGAAAAACTCTGGTTTCATATCTGTTACTGGAAGAACTTGCAGCAGGGGTTACAGCTGAGGTTGTTAGCGCCTTGCCATATCAAACCCTATTTTCAGTTATTTATCTTCTGCTTTAAATATATTGGCAGAAATTTCAATGTCACTTATACGAGCTAATCTAAATACTAGGATATTTCAGTCTACAAAATATGTCAGCTAGTTAAGAGGAAGAGAGATTAGGGGAAAATACATTGCTTGGCTGAACATTATATACAAATGGTACAGCCTTTCACTGAGATGCTCCAAAGGCTCAGTGAAGCAAGGAAGCATTTCCAAATTACTTTATCCTTCCATCCTGTTCTGAAGTGACACACAACCTTCTTAATTCAAACTGCAATTAAAAAAATGTTGTTGACAGTATACAGTTTTTATTCTTTCTCCTGTCCATGAATACATCAGCATCTTTATTCTTCGTATGTGGCCAAGGTATAAACATCTAAAAATAATACATATTTACTAGATATCTTCTTACATTTCAGTATCTCCTTTCCTTAAAGTTCCTTTGCTTTTTGCACAGAGCATGTTCCAAACACCCATGCAAATGATTACACATGCAATGTTATTTTTCCCCATCTTTCCTTTTTGTTCCTCATTGTTCCACCAGCACGGAACAGATGTAATCTCTGGACTGAAAAGAATGAGCCAACCCTGTGCTCCTTCTTTCTGCCCTTACATGTAGGTGAGGTTGCTTTAGGCCAAACAGATTCTCTCATGCATCCTCTCCTCTACAGCCTCCCTTTGGCTCCTTTCTGGTGATGTGAGCCAAGGAAAAGAGTTGTTTTCTGGTTTAGTAGCAGAGATGGGAGAGGTACAGGCAAGGGAATGGTGAGAAATGCAAGCATAGTCTTACATGTCATCTCGAGGACGTCACCTGGTAGAATGGGATTCCTTATCAAAATTGATACGCATTAATCTGCTTATTAGGCAGATTCTGCCTATAGACATTTAGTTTCACATATGCCTTTCAGTGTAACTAGTTGAGCTGAAACCTTGCAACAGGAACAAATCTTTAATTAGCCCTCTGTGATTTGGAAGTGAGAAATGCACAATATATAAAAAGTTAATTGCACAAGGATTTCAGTGTTTGCAAGCACAGAGAGAAACTGAGATCTGTGAATATGCTCCAGAGGATGTGTTTGGCCAAATCTATTCTTATATACGCTCTTGTAATGCCTGGGTACAACATCTATGACAGAAGGACTAAATAAGTAGACAAGTTAGTAAAGATATGTTCTTATTAATGGGAAGAAACGTATGTACTTGAGTTGAAATTGGAAGCTGACACCAGAGGAGCGATATTCCCCTCCCTGAACCTCTCCATACCCCATAGTTGTTTTCTACTCCATTTATATTGTTCTCAGAGCAGTTCTAATCAAGTAGAATACTTTTTTTTTCCTCCCTGTTCCCCTATCCCCCCTCTCTGGCTAGAGCACAAGGCTATTTGTAAATTAAAAATTTGGAAACTAGCTTTTTCCCTCGCTAACAGTTTTTCAACACAAAATCAAAATGAAAGAAAAACCCTAATGTGGTAAATAGGGCTTATTACTTAGCAACACTGCCTTCTATTTCCAACCTCAGGTTCCCAGTGGGTCCATACACTTACCTTGGTAGCTAACTTTGCAATGAACTGTTTATCTCTTTCAAAGAGAAATGGCTTTTCAGAAGATAAGCAGTTAAGACAGCATTAATAAAAACCTCTGTTGCAACACTCTACCTTCTGGTGGCCACTTGGGAAATGCTGCCTTCTTTTACATTACTGCTTTTCTGTATTATGCAGGAGAGAAAAGTATTTGCCTGGTTGTCCCCATAGCTCCTGCAATCTCAATCAGGCCAGTCACAGATACTTAGGTCATGCTACATGTTTCCTCCTGAATTCCAATTTTTAGAAAAGTTCAAGACTCCCAGCAGCTCAGATTAATTGGGGAGTGAACTCTGAATCAGTTTCTTGACCTTCCTTCTCCCTCAGTCTTTGTTTCTTTTGTCCTCACTGAATAAATAGTTTGCAGCAATACAAATGTCAGGAATTTCAAATAGCCAGTTTATAAATAGGCACCATAAACTACCAAAACATGCTACCCAAAGATTTTTTTTCCACTTTTCGTAGTAGTATGTTGAACAGAGAAGAGTAGCATTCATGTTAAAATCTCTAATTTCGCTCTGAATGAGTTTTAGTGGGAAGAGTGTTACGTTACTTACGATGTGGCTGCTGTTACTCAAAGAGGAGGACTACGGAAGGAGCAGTAAGATTGTTTGAAGTAAACAGATCTGGTTTGTCACAAAGCCAAAAACTTTAATAACTATTATTTTGCAAACAAAGATTTCATTCTATGTTCACAAAATAATAGCTGTAATGATGGGTCTGTAAGGTGGAAACTTTATGGAAAAAGAAATGAACTTTTATCTTTTTTTTTTTTTTCTCCCTACATTTCTATTATATCATAACCATAAATACAGTAGAATAAATACTATATTTTATTGCTTGCCCTATGGCTTTACTGACCAGAAAACATTTTCAGATGACCTGTATACAGTGTCTCCTGTCCAAGCAGCAGTTCTTACATTTCATAAGCAATTCCTGGTACTGAACTACAGGTCCAGCTATTAATAAGATATTTGAATTTGACCGAGTTCACACTTTCTACTAAAATCCATGTGTTCAACAGTTCGGTACGTTGTTGTGTGTAAGGAATACAACTGTCAGGAAGAGGAAGCCAGAAATAGCTAATAACAGGAGTCTAATACAAGCTTGCAGCTGAAGGAAACCGTACCCTCTGCTGTGAGACTTGGTTACTCTTGATAGAGTATGTGCCTGTCACTATCTCAGCTAATTACCATGGTTTCAACTGGAGATACAAATACGTTGCAAATAATAATATCCCTTGATCACCTGCAGTACAGTTCTGGGGTTATCTTTTACTGCCTTTGTAAAAACCTCAGTATAATTGGTTGTGACTAAATCTCCTGTGACAAAATTTTGAAATGATTTTTCATCTTGGCATTTCAGATACCTACTGTGTGTGCCATATTTTCAAGCATTAGTTCAAAAATTGTCTGAGCATAGTTTATAGGGTCACTAATGCACCTGAATGGAATTATTAGAAATTTTGTGAAAGATAAAAATTGTCTGGGCCTAGTGAATATTTAACCAGAGGTATATTAATGCATTTTATTTTTCATCAAATTTTATTGTTCATCACCGTAATCTGTAAGATTAAATTTTACAGAGAATGTAGGATGCTAAACTATAGAGGCTTTTTTTTTTTTTTTTGGTCAATCACATAATTCAATACATATTCACAGGTACCTCTGTAGGAGATTTACTGAGCTTTGTTATTATGTACTGTCACTTTTGACCTCAGTCTCTAGGTTTTTGACTGTAAGGAAAAGGGCGTGTGATCTCACACACCGAAAACTTTTCTTAATTTCCATATTGCCTTAGCTAAATATCATTGACGTACTCCCTCAGCCTACCACTCCGTATTTGGAGGTAATGGAGGAAAATAAAGCATGGTACAGTTTTGATTTCCCCAGAAGCTGCTTCCTCCAGGAACAAGGTGCTGCTATTGATAGGTGATACCATGCTTCTGTGCCAAGCAAACCAGCCTGTAGCACCTTCTTAGGTGTGAAACTGGTGATCAGTTCAAAGTAGCAATTCCCTGCAAGTGTCTGCCACTATGCAGAATGCAGGTATTTGCCTAATTAAATATAATGATAATGAGGGAGTGTTACTGCTGAATATTTTAAAAATAAAGTGGTAATAGAGATAGTTTCATAATGATCACCACTATCAGCATTTCCGTCATCTTAATGAAATCACCTTTTCAAGGATTGTCGGTTATTTTCATGTTCATATCTTACAGACTCCTGAGATGAAGGGAACAATACTGTAGTTTCTTGCTCTGTATAACTTCATACTAACAGCTTTGTCTTTCAGTTTTTATTGCATAAAAATCAGGTGAATCTAATTCAGAATAAATACATTTAATAGAAAGGGAAGAAAAAGGCAGAGAAATCAAAAGCGTAATATATGCAAAGGCATTTTCTCTATGTGGATTTTGCATAGATGCACAGCAAGTGGAGGCTCTTTAACTTTCTGATTAGGTTTCTCAGGTTCATGAAATACATGCTGTTTTAAGAAGTAATGAAAAATATTGAGGAACAAAATTTGTTCTTTTCTCCTTTGCTCTTTCAACAGCAGTTTTAATGATATATAAATTCAGCAAGCCTTTAGAAAATATCTATTTCTTTTTTTTAGAGAAATAGAAAATCTTAACCTAAAGAATTCTGTGGAAATATTGCCTGGGGATATCAAATTTATTCTGCATTTTAATGAAATCACAAATGAGTCAATTTAAAACTAGTATACTATAAACTATGCTTCCTTCCTACATCTGTTCATAAACATAGAAGTGTGTATACCTAGGGGAAACTTGGTTTCTCTTACATGCAAGGAGGGAAAATTCTAACTAGGAATACGTGTTTTTCCTCATTCCCTGCGGGTAAACATCACAGAAGAAAACCTAGTTAAGTTTAATTTCTAAGACACAGAACTTCTTGTCAATCATCATTGTTAATAAGGTTTGGTGGAGACAGAAGTGTGTCACCATGTATATCCGTGTAGCGTTGCAATTTGCATTGAGTCAGTCGAGTGTAACTCTTGCCTAACAAACCATACGAGCCATCATATCAAAATGTAAGACTAAGAAAAGTCTTATTTACTAATAGCTTGTTTTGCAGAAAGTTTCCTGGATTCTATAGCAAAAAGCAACTGTCTTTAGAGAAACCTTAAAAAGACTAAAATAAAGCAAACTTATAAGATAGGTTTAGTAATTACTTGTATTTGAAATGGACATATCTAAACTAGGTCTTCTAAACAGATATTTTTTGAAGTTAGAACTGACACGTGCAGAGAGATTCTAAATGAGCTCTTGTGTAATTGTTGTCTGCTTTTGTCAAAATTGGCTCCCCAAACTCTGCTGAATTGCATTGTGTATATAAGTATTTCTAAAATAGTCTTCGAGCTAATTGACGTAATCAGGCATCAGTGTTTACAACTGACATCTTGGCTGTCATCCGTTAAGTCACACAATGATGTACTGCTTAGGCTGACTGTTATCATTTTGTTTAAAATGAGTGGGATGTGAAACGGGTAATCCTTGTTTGCCAGAACTTGGGTCCTAAATCTGTCTCTTTTTGATAGCAGTGATGGATCATAGTCATGTTTGGTAAATGGAAGATATGTTTTGACCACTGCTAACATTTGGTTGTGCTTTTTGTGACTCTTGAGCACTACTATTCTCACATTTCTCCTAAACCAATCATCCATACGACTTCAGAGAAGTAGAATTTATGGCGAGAACTGCAAGTTTTGCGTTCAGGTTAAGCAGTCGCACCAGTAACTGTCAATTTAAATGAAACTGTAGGTGTACTTAATAGACATGCATGGTATTACTTGTGTTTGAAATAGAAATATTGTTGGAAAAATGTTACATTTAGTCTCACTGATTCAAAAGTGTTGCTTCACTGTATTATTAGGGGCTTTCCTGGCTTTTTGTGCAGTGTAGGTCAGCACAGCATGTAGCATATGGATGTCATATGCTTAAATAGGTGGTGCTTCATGAACCAAGCCACAAATAAAACACACAGTGAGGTTTACGTTGCAATAGCAGTCTTGAGTAATTCTTCAATTGAGTAATCCATCTTGAGCAATTCTGAGTAATTCTTGAATTCATTTTTGTTCCTGAAATGCTCAAAGGAGTATAATTGTTTGAAGTATAGAAGGAAGATTAAGACAAGAGTATGAAGGTGGACTTAAGTGCTTACTGCATAAATTTTGGAAGTTTCTTGTCCCTAAAAGTATATATAGACTCAGTTGGTCCATGAAGATACTGCTACATTTCTTGTTGCCATAAATAGCAACAGAGAAATTAAGGGATTTGCCATCTGGAGTGCTGATCCACCATCATCACAATATGATCTCCAGAAGGTCTTTTACAAACATTACCATGTACTGGGAACGCTACAGTGCTACATACTCTCCTTAATTTCTGTAAATTAGTATTTTCTTAGCATCTCTTAATTTCTGTACTGAATCAGTTAGAAATGGTCACAATATTTTAACAGCTTTTCTTCTTCTAATATGACACATCTGTCTGAGGTGAAAGTTGTGCTCTCCTCCATCTCTAATTAATTGTGCCAGCAGCCATAACATTTTATTATGTGATTCATACAGCTTTTATTTGGCATGAAATAGAAGTGAGCTAGCTTTGGGGTACGAACTGTTCCAAGAGCAGAGCCTTTTATTTAATTCTCTTTAACATCACCTTAAAAGATATTTAACGATTCCTTTGAGTCTTGTTCAGGTATTTTTAGGGACCTTGGTTGTTGTTCTCTTCAGAAGCTGTTAGCTGACAGTCCAAAGATCAGCCATCCTGGGGATATCCCCTTTCTTCTGCAATCGCTGTGCACCTCCAGCCCTGCAGTATGGTTTTGCCAGTTGGTATCTGATCTCTGCTCACCACAGCATGATGACAGGGCCTGCCAAAAGAATTAGGATAAAACTAAGCTTAATCCATAAACCAATCAGTTGCCATTCACCGTTTATCTTTCACAGCACTAGGTATATCGCTGCATTGCAGTGACATCAGTTGGGGTCAAAATGCTTTTCAAGGAAAATAAACAGTAGAAAGAGAATAGCAGGACAGGCTCTGTAGATCGGCTGCTTTCTCTCAAGCTTTTGTGCAGGGTATTGACTCAAACCAGTGTCGTAGTTGATATACCTCTGTCAGGGCACTAAGGGAAAGGATATATTCCAATTACGGAGAGCTAAAGAATTTAAGATTACAGTCTGCTTTCTCTCCAGTGGTAGTAGGGTCATCATAACACCTTAAATGCTGGTTTTAATTACAATTCAGATCATTGTGTTTTATAATAATCTCATATTTAAGATACCTTTATCCACAATTAGAATAAATCTAGTGTAATATTTTCCATGGTAGCAGCCTTTAACTCATCAAGACAGCTATATTTAGATAAACAGGGTGAAGACTTTTTGGTTCTAGTGGTTGATTAGAAAAGGCTGGATCTATTTTGTTTAAACATAATATGAAGCAAGACGAGGGGGAGAAGGAAGAATATTTTATGATGGAATTATTTGACGTAACTTCCTCAAGTCTCTGCCTTCTACCTAACGTCATATTAATGCTCAATATTAAAAAATTAAACAGTTTCACGAAGCAAATGGTGGTAGATCACTGCAGTTGCTAAAACAAATGGAGAAAAGTGGAATAGCAATGCAGCATTTTAACATCCAGTAAAACTGAGATCTTATTTCTGGTTCATGGCAGGACAATACAAACAATCAGGCAAAGCCTGGGAGTCTGGGTTGGCAGTTTTAAAAACTCATCTATCCTGTGCATACACTTCTGTAGCAACCAAAGGGAAAGATTAATCTTCAGCTTCTGTGACATTGACACCTATATACAAAAAATAATTTCATTGGAGAATAGTTACTATTCACCCCTGTGGCCATTACATGAATATTTAGTACAAGATCAAAATGCTATAACCATGTTCTTGCTTCTGATTCAAAACACACTATCAGGAGTGATTTGCTGTTAATATCAGAGAGCCTGTAGGTGACAACTGCCTCTCAGAAACCAGCCCTCATAAAATGGCATTCAAATGCTGTCTGATTTGCAAATGCATAATTCTCCAGGGCTTTTTATACAATAACCTCAGATACTAAGTACAGTTTTGTCTTCCCTGAAGTGGATTTGGGAGATTCTGTGCTTGAAGTTAGTTCTATTCGTATTTTGAAACTTACTGATATAATTCTTCAAAGCAAATTCCTTAGACCTTTTTCACTTTTAAGATCTATTGATTTACCAAGAAACAACTTCAGAAAAATACCCAGACAAGTGGTCCAAAGTATTAAAAACTAGTTGGGAATGGAGGAACAAGTCTGGTAAACGTACTTTCAATTACAGTAACACATGTGAACTTAACATCTTTGAGCTAAGCATAATCTAATTTATGTGTATACAATCAGCTGCTGATTCTTTTCTTCCTAGAAAATTATATAAAAACCCCAAACACAGATTTCTCAGAAATCTTTCTCCTTCAGCAGAAGGTAAAACCTGTCATTCTGATATTTATGGGATACCATTCAAAACTGTAAGCTAGATCTTTAAGCTTCCTTGTTTGTTTTTGTTTTTATTTAAATAGTAGTAACTTGGTATTCTTAAGTGACCAGATCCAAACCCACAGGCAAAGTGATGTTTCTTTTTTCTATTAGTTCAACATGTGTTGCTCACAGGTGGGTGTGCAGCAGAGCACCCATCCGATGGGTTTGGGGTTGGCAGTACGAAGGCAAGACAAAACACAGGGAAGAGCGCAGGAACCAGAGGGTGGTGATTGCTCTGCAGGGTTTGTAGCAGCAGGTCTGAGCTTACTTTGGCCACGCTCAGCACTGCCTGACGTCTGCTAGTGCCTCATCCAAATCAAGACAACTGCAGAGAGCTCCTGGTACTTCAGCTTGGTGGTGGAAGCATGAAACTGATATAAACCCCACTCTCTGGAGTCTTAAAGACCCTCTGGAGGCTTCAGAGGTGCTGAGGTTCTTATCCTGAGGACAGAGTGCAGGCTGTGCCCTTGGTCCTACTCATCCTCTCTCCTTTTATCTCTTTATCCTTCTGAAAACATGGCCCACAAAGCCTCCTCTTCATCCCTCCCTCAGGCTGGGGGGTTGGAAGTACTGCTTTGGCCTCCTCCCCAGACAGGACGTGTAGATGTGGTGCTTAGGGACAGGGTTTAGTGGTGGACTTGGCAGTCAGGGGTTTAACAGTTGGACTTGATGATCTTAAAGGTATTTTCCCACCTAAATGATTCTATGATTCTACGATATTGTGCCTGTTTTGCTCTCTTCTCTTTATTTTCTCTTAAAGGTTGATACTTATTGGGAAAATTAAGACTAATAGGATAACATCACATCGACGACAGTGTCTTTAGTGGAGGGCAGCAAATCTTTTTTTCTAGTCTAAGCTAGTTATCTCTCAAACACACACAAACACATGAAGTAGAGTGTATCTTACAAGTTGCCTAGTTATTTTGCTTCAAGTTTTGCAGAGCAAAGAGTGTGACAAATGCATTTACCCATTAAATGCTTAACCATATTCCAGTGAGGATTGGATTGTGGAGTAGACTGTAGAAAGAGAGGAAAACTGCAACATTCACTGTCCGTACAGAATAGCTCATACTTTATTTTTTTCTGTTCACTTTCTTACCTGTATAGCTTTGAATATAGCAAAACTATTAACTCCTGAGAGAAGAGTTTATAACATTGAACAGGAAGAAGACTATTTTACAAACATGGCAAAGATTGAAGTATTTTGTAGGCAACTTCCTTGCTTTTAAGCAAAACTGATGGTAATACATGTTGCAGTTTCTCAGATGTGTGTGTGCTTTCAGGTTGATGCAGAAATTTTAAGTGCTTTGCTGAATGGGGGTCAGTGGCCTGCGCTGAGTAGAGAAGGACTTGGGCACATCCTGAAATGTAAGCACACAGTTATGTGCTTTGCTGATTTGCTCTAAATACAGTACATCACTAAGTAATACTTAGTAATAAGGAAAGATTGCTGGGATAATGAACCATAGATGATGCCTTTCCCAATAGTATAATGCCCTTTATATGATCTTTTAATGCATCCGTGTAAAGATATATAGCTTTTTGCTTATTACAGTACACTTACCTTTGCCTCTGACTTGAATGGAGCACGTAGCTAAAGATGCAGTGTATTTACAGAGGTAAAACAAGGGAGAAATCTGTAGATTGTTAAATGAACAAAAAATGACTGTTAAAGCTTGTGGTCTGTATAGACGAATGTGTAAACTCAAAAAATTTAAGTTATTCCATGTAACAAAGTATCATTCATTTATTATACCAAATGAAAAATCTCAAAGCAATAACCAGTTAATAAGCTTTAACAAGAAAATAACTATTTGTTTGTGATGGCCCCAAAAGCAGAAAATTAATATGATTGGATATTCTTGTTAGAAAGAGGGATATCTTTGTAAGCATCACTGAAATATTTGCTGAGGGTTTGCCCCATGCCAGTCAGTGTTTAAGAGGCTTTTGGACTATGCCATCAATAACATGCTTCTGGTCACCCCTGAAGTGGTCAGGGGTTTGGACTTGATGATCATTGTAGACCCCTTCCAACTCAACTATTCGTCTCAACTCTATGCTATTCTTACTATTTTGACACTTAAAAATTGCCCCAGAAAGAAACAAAATCATCAGAGATATCTTATATAGTTAATTATAAAGTATGTTGGAGAACATTTACAAAACCTTCAGTTCAGACTGAAAATTGGATTTGGGCAAAGGCTCACATTGAATTCTCTTTTCTTACTATTATTTTTTATATCTAAAAAGGAAGATTATAACCAGTTCTTGAACTGTCTTTGATAGAAACAGAGGAAAAAAGAATTAACTAATTCTAAGAGCCATCTTCATCAGCTTATTACACTGATTATAAAACTTGGCCTCAATATCAGAGACTGTCCACATGACAGAATTTTCCCTTGTAGTTCTGAGTACCTGTATGGGAGGTATTTGGAGATAAATCACCATTTCAAGTATTGTAGATCTTTTCAATGTCCAGTTGTGACATGCAGTCAGCATTATCAGGCTGATGTTTTATCAGTAGTATGAGCAAAGGCTGTGCATTGTTACGCTCTCCTCCGTGCCTCCTGGCACTGTATCAGACATGCTGTTTTCTTTTTGTGTCTGCTTTATATTCTGTCTGAAATTCAGAAGTATGTTAGTCTTAAAGGTTTCTGGATGATGCCCACCTCTCTGTCCTGCCTGTGCCTTAAGAGGGAAGCTACTTGGTTAGTCCTTTTCTACCCATTGTAGAAGGTATCCTAACTATGGGTTTTCTCAGGAGAAAAATACCAGAGGATTTAAATTGGGTGAAGCCAAACTTATCTATTAAATCGCTCTGCCAGATCAGCTCCTGAGCTTTACCATCCTCATGTGGTACTTCTTGACCCCTTTAGGAACATGAGTGGAGGAGAGGTTACTCTCTGGTGCATCCTCCCCTGATCCCCTCCATCTAGGAGGAACCGCAGGGGCTGGGAGCAGTGGTATCAGCCTTGCACCTTGGGTACCAGGGCAGCCAAGCTGTGTATCCTGGCCCTAAGATCACAGCTCACTTCACAGTCTTATTTCTTAGTAAAAGAAGTTCATGATTGAACTTAGTACTTCTCTCCAGAGTGCAATCTCCCATTGCTCTCAGAGTAGTTATTAAGATGGAAAAACTGGGTTTGTTTTGCACTTACCTTGGAATGCCATTATTTTTGTCATGAAATGATTTTACAGCTAGATGTATTAATATTTTAGCTCAACCTTGACCTCCTTTTGTAAAGAAAGGAGAAACAGAAGACTGAAGTTAAATAATCCTTTTACTTCGAAAAAAAACCCTCCATTATCTCTCTCCCGGCTTAGTTTTCTTGCTACCACAATAGATGCATGCATACATATAAATACAGAGAAAAAGTATGAATAAATTGTACTAACCTATGCATGCAGGAGAAAAATGGACCGAAATTTCTGTACGGTTTGCTGTATTGAGCCTGCCATTTTATTTTGGAATAGAATGAAAGTTCTAACCCCAGCTGTGCAAAGGCAGGACCTAGCATCTCATACCTAATGAGAAATAGGTATGTTATGCCGTTCCCAGGATTAGCTTTCTCAGTTTAACATTTTTGTTTACTAATACTTGCACGTGCTTAAGACCAGCCTGTCCTCATCAAAATTTGAACTTCAATTTTTATCTTTTCCTTAGTATGAAATATCTCAGTATATACTATGTTTCTATAGTATTTATATATTTATAGAATGTATTTATTTATAGTATGTATTTATATTTCATATATAGTATTTATTTGCTTTTGCTGAATATCAAGGCCTTTTGTGATTATATACATGGGCAGATGGCCTGCAGTCTTTTGTCATGAAATAATGTAACTTACTGGTTTATTGAGAGGCATTTTTTTTTTTAATTCTAAGTAATAATTGAATTATATGTAGTTAATGTTTTAGTAAGAACACATTATATTTCACACTGACAATTGGAAATAAGATTATTTTTTAATTGTACCTAGTAAAATAATTTTGTAATAATATCCTCCTTTAGTTTTCAAAACAGAACTTGATTACTTCCTCTGGAGAAAAGAAAAGGATGAAGAAGCATAATCTTTCTTGATTTATTTTCATTTAAAAAGCCAACCCATTTTAATTTATATTAATGTACGTCTAGGTCTGCTTTAAGAAAGATAGCTTAAAATAGTCTTCTGTATGTATATCGGGATATTTTTCAATACTGTATTTGTTTTCAAATGCGCTTCAAATTTAGTGAGTTTACGTGTTGGACTACCTACATGAAAATGCCATAGTAGTATATCGTTAAAGCACCTTGTGAACGATAATTAAAAGATTCCTATGGTCATGTGAAACGTGATCAGCTGTAATAATATTCTGGGCAGTACTTGGCCTGTAAGTGAAGCCAGCACAGTGCTAGCAGTAGTATGATGGGACACTTTGGGGTATGCAAGTCAATGTTGTTTGTTGATACATTTTACCAGTGAAAAAAATACAGAACGTAAATTCCAGTGAAATATAAACTTAAGAAACAGGTAATAAATATACATGTCAGTATATAGAAAATCTTTATATAGTGGATCTGGAAATGATTTCTAACAGAAAATTAACGTTTAATTCTAGCTAGATTTGAAAGGACAAATGAGAGGATGCTGGCTTTCAGTGGAGGACATTCAGAGGTTGGACCCTTGTCACCTCTGTGTTATGGCTAAAATTGCACTTGCCTATTGCAGCTGCTTCTCTTATTTTTCAGCAATTCCTGACTAAACAGCAATTACCTTCAGTGCAGGACAGCAAGAGGTGTACAGGGAAAGAGAAAGCATTTTATACTCCTTGTGTATCCTATGGATTTGTGCTTTTATTTAACTTGACAGGAAGAAGCACAGGGGTAAAATAGGCAGCATTTGGTTTTGATTTGAGTTTTTTTTCTTTTTAAATGTCCTGAGACACTAACACTTTTCAGGCCGCGAGATTCAGATTTCGAACACTTTTATTTCAAGTGTCATTGCTTATCCTCACGATAAAAATACATTGCAACTGAGAGGAAGAAGATAGTTGTCTGTGTATATTTTCAGACCTCTCTTTCCAGTGGGTATTTTCAAACACAAGATCCTGTTGAATTTGAAGTGCATGGAGGTTGACTGATGCTGCAATTGATTTAAAGCTGATTTCTCTTAAAACTGTCATTGGAATACCGGAGGTGATAACACAGCTTTCATGATGAGCACTGCACATGGTTTAATGATAAGGAAGTCGGAGAGGAAATACTGTATTGAAAAACCTTGGGCATTGAAGGAGGAGAAGAGGGAAGGAAGGAAAAAATCTCATGACCATGTTAAGGTTTCTGCTGGATCCAAACCAGCAGAGAGTCCTGCTTCAGGGCCAAAAGGACACATGCAAATTGAAGAACTGGAGCCCAGATCAAAGCAAAGCAAAAGAACTTTTCAAAACAGCACCACTTATTCAAGAAAAAATACATAGAAAAACCCCCCAACGTAGTGGTAAATTGTTACAAGACTTGAATATTCCTCAAAATACTGTGACAAGTTCCTCTGATGTTACTGTCTAATTTGCCTTCTGCAGTCAGTTTAACCCAGCTGACTTGAAACTCTTGACATATAGGTTCGTATATACTTGTATGTGATTTTGCATTTTAAAAGGCGTATTATTTTAGACTTTCCTTTCTAGTTTTAATAGCTCTTCAGGTGCCTGAAAATGTCACTAGTCTCTAATTTTTCAATTCTCATGGTTTTGTAAGTTGCTCAAATTCATTCACACCCTGAGAACAGCTTGAGAAATTCTTACCAGTCTATTCCTGAAATGTTTCTGATACCCAAAATGGGAAAAATGCAGTAAAACTGGCAGGCACTTTTAGAATGATACATCATACTATGATTTAAGGGCAAAAATCTTAATATGAAAGAATTCATCGACTGTAACTTGTTATTTTAATTTTATGATCTTTATGTGGAAGATGAACAACCCAACCAAGATTTGTACCTTGATTCATGTATTTGTGTTAAAAACTGGGATTTTAGTTGTGGCATCTCCCTCTGAAGTGCAGTTGGACATATGTAGCACCAGCTGGGGCTATTCTGCCTCCAAGGTTTTGATTCTTTATAGGTCTGCCAACACTTTGGAACCCATATATAGAAATATATGAGATAAGCAAATGTTATTTATAGCATTTGTATGTGTGAGGTTTTAATTTTTTTAGTGGTGATATCTGTTGAGTCTTCTTTGGCTATAAAATGAAGGAACGGTGACAGTTAAGTCTATTTTATGCAAATGCAAGTAATGATCCATTAACCCATGGTATCAAAGCTATTTTCACATTCATTGTTCGGTGACCTTCTAATATGGGGAAAATAAATACATTTCCGGCCCATTCTGTTGAACTAATTCATTTTCTAAAAGTATAATAAGCTTGTAGTAAAATAATCAAACTTTGATTTATAGGTGAGGAATGAGAAGCTTAGTGTTGGGGACACACACACAATTTAAAAAAAAAAAAAAAAAAGCCCAAAACTTCAGAAGTAAAGTGTTTTACTTTTGGTTTTGGCATTTGGATGTCAGAGTGTAAAGAGCAACAGTGAATAACAATTAACTGTAAGGGTGATAAGAGAAAAGCTGTTGCTAGCATAGTACCTACTAACAGACAATCAGGGTCTCCTTTTTTAACATTTTTCTACCCGTATGCATATCATTAGAATCCTTGTGACTGGAAAAGGTACCTGCCTCTTCTGTTTAATCCATATGGTCCCATAGTAACAGATGCCTGAAATGGCTTAGGAAAGGTGTGACTCATACTATCTGCTGGATATTTCCTGGCATTTTTTCCCTTGATTTGTCAAAATATTGCACAAAAGAATGTTCATTTATAGGATTACAGACTAAAACCTACATTTAGAAATGCTGTCATAAATGCCTGCATGCAGTCTGGCTGTCTTTCCTGCCAAGGACTGTTAATGCTTAAATTAGCCACCTGATGGTCTGGTGCCTTGTTGTTCACAAATGTCAACTGCTTATGAAAGAAATAACATTTTTTTTCCATCACTTCACAGAATAACATTCTGAGTGAGCTCATAAACCTCACTAATTGCTGGCTTAAATTTGCATGTACTTTCTGTTGCGCTGTTTAGTGCTCCGTTGTAGGTTCAGTGGCAGCGCGTGGAGCTGCCACCAAGACTGCAGGTAGGACTCTAGAAACTTGGTCTCTGAAAGAAAAAAGTGGCTGAGTTGAGAAGGCAGAAAACTTGATGTCGGTCTTGTTTGTTGTTTCTGGTTATAATTGTATGTATTAAGTAAAGAATTCAAATTACAGGCTTTTCCTCTCTGTATGGGGCTTATTTAGATGAAAGGCATATTAATTTTCTATGTTTTTCTTTCAGTGCAGTGTACTTAATGTTTAAAATGATTCATTTATTTATTTGTCTTCATATCTTCCTTGCCCTTGCTTCTCCAGCTCTGAATTCCCCAAGATCCAGAACCTGTATCAAAGTGCAATTTAATTTTAAATACATAAATAAATAAATACATAAATTCTAATTTGGGAAGCAGTATTTAAGAAATGTGGTCTTCTAAAACCAATTTTCTTGAGTTGTCAAAAAACCCCAAAGTCAAACTGTGACGTTTCCTATAATGCTGTATGATTTCTGAAACAACGTTACCAAACGAGCTATTTATTTTGTACTTCTCCGCACTTTTTAACTAGTTATTTACTGTGGTTTTAGGAACTGTTCCTTAGAAAACAAGAAAACATTTTACTTTGAAACATGTAACTACCCCTTGAGGCTCAGACGTCCTCAGTCTGATTGAAAAAGTGATTTTTACAGCCTTCTACCAGCCTATTCTCAGAACCAGTTGATCAGTTTGGGTAGCTACAAATATCTGGAATTCCCACAGCTCACTAGGAGTTTATTTGACAGTAAGCAAATGGAAATATTTTCAAAGAAATAGAGGCCTTAGTGGGCAGACTGCAGAGTGCCCAGATGGAATATTGTCACTGTCGATGTGTTTGTATCAAGCATGAAGGTTTGCCTGTGTAGATGACTAACGGCAGAGCCTCCAGAGATGTCTTTAAATCTCTGCCTCTTCTCGACCTGTTCCAGGAAGGCGTATTCAGAAAAGAATGTTCTTAATATTTAACAGTTTTATATATCCAGTCTTTCAAATAATCAGCACATGATGAGAATATACGCCTAAAAAAGAGGCAGCGGATTGAGATGGAAGTGCTGAGGGCACAGAGTCACCTTGGAGGTAGGAAATGACAGCAATCCTTTGAGACTTGCCTTGTTTGCAGTGGGATTTTATTTCCCAGAGCACCCTCTTGCAAGAGAGTTAAAAGGGAAAAAATTCATAAATATCTACCCTCTTGAACATTTTTATGTTTCCAAAATTTACAGCAAGAAAGACAAATCCTTTTTCTGAATCTTCCTCTCAGAGCACCTCCCCTTGGTTTGGTTTTGTCCTTCCCTGTTTATGTCAAGGACAGGTCACCAGAAAAGGGGAAGGGGTCAAGTGTGGTTATTCCCGACGTGCATAACACATCTGGGACAGGCCCTGGGGATTATTGTCCTACAGTATGTTATTTGACAATTTTTTATTTTTTTTTTTTCTTCCTATCTGACAGTGAAGGAGCATTTAAAACACTTATTCTAGTTACCCAAACTGAATTTGTCCAAGACAGGCCACGCTTTTTTTAAAAAAGGTTATGGTCAATTAGAAGACAACAATTAACTAGTCCATTTTATTTCCTGCATGTTACCTGCAGGTGGGATAGTAAAGTATCTTGCTTTCAGAATATATGTGAGCCAGCCTTTGAAAATGAAAACGAGGGCACAAAGAGATCTGGTATTCACAGCAGGAACGTCAAACCTCACGTCTGGCACAAGCTACTTACTTTTAATAGCTTGTGCTCTGAAAATCCGTTAAAAACTCGTTATGCTAGTTAAAACCAGGCAATAATGAGTCCACAAGTAACTGTTTGCTTTGGACCATAATGGAATATGGCAGTTTCCTGACTAGTCTTGGCCTGATGAAACTATTCAACTCTAGATGTTATGAACATAGCAGGGTAACAGCTAAGGGCTGGCAATATGGACTATTCATCTGATGTGAACACCGTACAAAACGGCTGTATCAAAATGCAACTGATTTGAGAGTTTTGCAGCATATTTAATCTGTGCTTGAGCTTTTTTTTGTTAAGCCATATTGATTCCCTAAGCTTGTTAAAGTTGTAACTGATCATAATTAGCAGTAAGCTTCTAGGCTACTGTTGTAATAATAAAATACTTTACAAAGTCCTGCAGTCTTTTTTAAATATATAAATTATATATAGGATTAGGATAAGTACACTTGGCTAACTTAGGATACACCAATGTTTGTGAGAAATATTTTATACCTTTTTTATTTTGTATGGATTTGATAAGAGTTTCCCAAGGCTTGCTGGAATAGGTAGTTTTCTTGTTGTGTGGTGTTTTGTTTTGTTTTGTTTTCTCTCTTTTTTTTTTTTTTTTTCCTCTCCTCCCTTTTTCCTTTTCTGGATTTCTTTATGGCTAAAAATCGGTTAAGACTTGTTTTGTGTTGGGGTTGGGGAGGTTGGTGTTTGTTTCCTTTTTTTGTTTCCACCCCACCCCCCACCCCCCCCGTCCTACTTTATAATCCTTTAAAAACATGTTACTCTTTTTGTTTTAATTATATGAGTGAGTGGTATGGTCTAGACAATGGCTTCAACTGGTATTTTGGTTTGGAGTAACGATGGAGTTTTTGGAAAATATATTAATTATTTATCTGTAGTTTAGTATCACTCAAAAATAGCCAGTCATCTCCATGTTGGTTTGTGAAAATCATCCTGCTTCTGTTCCGGGACATCACTTTCACTGTATGAAATCAGCTGCTATGCTCCAGCACTGAGCAACTAGTCATTTCATTAACAATTAATAGAAAATAAAAATAACTAGTTAACATAGGGTTTCTATGAAGAATCTTGCTCTTGTGATGTTTTGGTATTCACTATATATATATTTATTTATGGGTATTTGTTATAGTGGTGAGTGAAATAGATAAGCACTTGGTATCGTAACAGTGCACAGAGCACACTAATGTAGAAGAGAATTCATGTGGGTTCAAATTGATCCTGTGCCGCATATTCACTTTAAATGCAAACAGCTCATTGTATGGGGTGAATGAAAGGGTTGGAGACAATGCAAAATCTTCCTTTTGATAGACTACAGGGCATTTCACAGAAAATGAAGAAAGTTCTATTACTTTTGAGAGACATATCAGGGAGACTTCCACCTCACCTGGTGTTTCTTTGAGATCTTCTGAGGCAAAGTTGGAAAACAAGTACAAGTTTCAAAGTTGCTGTGTTCTTTGTGTCAGTGCAGAGGGTTATTTGATGTGGTTAAGAGTTATTATCCTATTTTGCTGCTGTTTTCAGTGAACTGTCCGTAAAAGAAATGATAAAAAATTTAGCCACAGATTAGCAGTAACTAAGAATATGGTACTTTTAGTGGTGAAGTTAGAAAGGCTGTGAACAAAAAGTGCTCCTATGGGTATTGTGTACTTTGGTTTACTAGTATTGCTGCTTCAAAAGCTTTGTAAAGAGAAGAAGGAAATCTGCTGGGCACTGTATAGTTGAATGTCATAAGTAAGTGATATTCCGCATTTTGAAAAATTAATCAAAGAACAATTATAATTATGTCACTGATAGTAACATTTTAGGGAAAAACAGTTAAATAATTTGCACTGATTCAAAATACTGTATTGTTGGTGGAAGACTACCTCAAAGAAAGAAGTATTTTTGGAAAAAAAAAACCAACCAAACAAACAGAAAGTAAAGCAGTTACACCAATTTTCTATGCAGTGTTTTTGACCAGAGTATGAACTTTTCTCAAGGTCTGAAACTTTAATTAGCTCCCATCTGTATCACTGCTGTCTTCAGTTACAGTAGGTTTGCATAAGCTGTTCATTTTGTTTTGATGGTGCCAAAACTTTTCATCTTGACATCTGCAACATTTCAGTTTTGCTTCATAATTTTAATTCCTTTATCTAGATGTATAAACTAGGCTAAATCTATATTGTAATGACATCTATTTTTTGAATAAGATACGTGGGTGCTTATTCTACATAACACCATGCAGTACAATATACAGAAGCAAAATTAATAAAATTTCATTTGCTTCAGATCTTCCAATTCAATTCATGTTCTGTAGGGATGTCAATTTTTATTTCACTACAGTCTTTATTTTTAAATATATATGTGTGTGTTTGTGTATAAATATATGGATACGTGAATATATGTCTATGAATATAGCTATATAAACATTTTAAGAAATTAAGGAACAATTTCCTTCTGAATGTTTTTAATCAATAGCTTTCTGTTACTATCTGCTCTGCAGTAATTTTTGTCAGTATTTGACACTGTGTGTTTCAATCAATTGGCTGTATTGCTTTTTAAAAGCTGCTTTGTAACCACTAGCTCACTGGCCAGAGCTCACCACAAAATACTGAATGGTGGTAGAAACAGGGCCCAGAATCTAGCTCTTCCCTCCACCCTCACTGTCGACTCAGGTTTCCTTTTTCCCTCTTTTTAGTTCAGTGACTACATACATAATCCATATAAAATGTGATAGCAGACACAGATGGAGTTGCATAATACCTGACAGCATAGCACTTGGGAACCCTACAAGGAGGTGTGAAATAGGGATTAAAGTTTTTCCTCAACTGAAGGATGATGTGGACCGGGATCTCCCCTGGGGAATATATTGTCATCAGGTTAGGCAGTAGTAGACAGGAGGCTACCATTTTTTAACACTTTTTCCTGAAATAATCAGAGCTCATCGACATGATGAGCCTGACAAGTGAAAGAGCTGAATGTAGTCTTGTCCTGATGGGTCTTGACCATAAACCCGAATGTTTTCAGACCTCATTTTTCTGTCTGCTCTGTAAGAGGAGCTCTGGGTACCCGTAAGTGCCACGAAGTTGGATGTAAACTCTTAATGTTTATGGATTTAGATGCCTAAGGCTTCTTGAAAATGTGTTCTAGAATTTTATACTCAAAATGTCAAAGTTACTTCGGCAATGGCATTTTTGTTGTTTGTATGGGACTGTTCTTTGTAATAACTAAAATAACTCATCTGGGGAAGGGTACAGATGCCAGACAGAAGGATAATGTGCCAATATTTAAAAAGAGTAAATGCAATGGTCCTCTAGATTGCTGGCCTGTTAGCCTGATATTGATCCGGAGCAAAATAATGAAGTGGTTAATACAAGGCTTACTTTATAAAAAATTAAGCATGGTAATGTAATTAATTCCGAACAGTATTGACTGAGGGAAGATGGATCTTACCAAGCTACCTTGATACTGGTTTTGATGAGATTACAAGCTTGATTGATAAAACAAAGATGCTGGCATTAGTCATACGCATTGGAAAAAAACATCTGCAGCATTTGATACCTTAAGAACACCACCAAAACAACACGGTGAAGTAGATTAAAAATAAGCAACTGGTATATTATAAAACAATTTTGTTTATAAAAATGTTGGCATAAATGAGTAGGTATGTTTTGAGGTTCTTTTTTCTGTACTATTTAACACTTTTTTATCACATGTAATAAATATAAAATGGGTATTCATAAAATTTTCAGATTACCCAGGGATTGGGGATGTGGCTGATGATGGTAGTAACAGATCAGATTCAGAATGGCCAGAATTTCTTGTGTGCAAGCAAGCAGCATGCAAAAAAGCCCATGCCTTTCATAAAGTCACTCCTTTAGAAAGGAAGATCCTACCTAGGAAGTCATTACACTTGCAGGCTGTTACTTTGACGTAAATGAATTAAATATGAGTTCTTAGTGCTACATATGTAGGTGTACACAAGGTATATCAGGTAGGAATCGAAAAACAGTACCTCTGAATTTTGTTTGTTTGTAAGCACTGTCAGATGGTCACCTATCTCTGTCCACAGTTCAAGGCACACGTTGCCAATTTAAATCATATTCATAAAAGACTTTCTTCCAAGAAAGTTGAAAAGTCTCTGTGCTTTCCCTGTAATGGAAGACTGGAAGAAACCTAAAGATCTTAATTTGTCCAGATTGTATAAGTGAAAGTGAAGGTCTGACTTTGTTTCGGAACGGAGCACAGTAATTTGATAGATAATTGGAGGGAAAGGGTACTTTCCTGTCAAACACATAATTGCTGAAGGCTGGAACTGTAGGTGTGTGGTTTTGGATGATAATTCTAAATAGGGGAAAACTCAAACCATTTTTTAGCTCGTAGTTACTGAGCTGTCTCACTGCAGTGATCCTTCCCATTTTACACTGAAGGATTATCATCGTTATGGTGATGGTGGTGTGTTTGTGGGGCCAGCTGAACCAATGTCCGTCAAAACATTTCAGTTATGGAACCTGGAGCTTTGCGTGGTGACGGCATCGAAACTTGTTCCAGCAAAAAGTTCCAAACACTGTGGTATGGGTAAATATGTAACTCCCTTATAACACTTCTGTCTTAACAGTAATTAAATGGAAATTGCTGATAGCTAAAGACATGTTAAAAAATTCCATGTACAAATTCAAGAGCAGGTAACTGTTGGCTGTGCGAGTGCTAAGAGCAGGGAAAACCTCTGTCAAGCTAAGGAATCAGGAATTGTCATGAAAAAGCAATATATACCTTACTGGTATATATTATTATGAGAAACTTCAAGACAGAAATGACAGTAAATGGATTTTTGGAAGGTGAGAAAGAATTGAAGATAGACAGAACAAGCCCCATACCCGAGTTATGTAAGACAAATTCCCAACTTTATTTTTAGCAAGATAGAACAGTCTTAGAGAGTAGAGCAATATGCTATAAATGAAGAGTGCTGACAAAGCATATGTTGTTAAAAACTGAGAAAGGATAATGAAATAGGACAGAGAAGGCTTGAAATTTTGTCAGCATTCCATAAAGCAAATGAAAAGAAGCCATTACAGTTGATCTTCCTTGAGGAAGGGTTCTATGTATATTCATTTCTTAAATCAAAAAAGGGATTGAATGCTTCAATAAAAAATTCTGAATTTTCTACTTCAGTTTATTGTAAATATCCTGATAGAACTAGATTTAGACTTCTACAACTGGAAGAGGTGAAATGGAGAATGATTGCCAAATAATTTTTTTTTTCTATTATTACTGTCTCGTGTTAAGTTTTGGTGTAAAATTTAGAAGAGGTCTAAGTCTAGTTTTTCAGCATACTTAAAATGTTTTTTCTTCTCTGCCGCTACCTTTGTAAGCACATAAAACCGAATAGAGTTCACTCGCTGTTCGTGTGCTTAAAAATAAGTATTATAAATCTGTGTTCAGGTATGTGCCCCTATGTGTGGTGCACATCCTCAAGATAGTCATGCTTTTGTTATATATTTTAAAAATTATATTATTGTTTAGTGTGCATTACTCCGTCAAGCTAGATAAATTCTGATTGTCTCGAGAGTAGACAGGATAATAAAACAAGAACATTAGTAAACCCCAGACTACAATTTCAGGTGAGCCTGAAGCAAATAAGGTTAAACGTTCCTAAATACCCACTGCTTAACATAGTGATAATATAGTTTGTTTTTACAGACCTATGTACTTCTGGTGCATGACCTGGTTTTGGGGTAAGGAGGAAATTTTTGAAAAAAATCTAAAGCAAGGTTTTCCTTATGCTATGATTAGACATATGAGGAATGCTATAAATCTTTCATTGGAGGCAGCCTCTGAGTTTTCAAATCTTCTTTCTTAATGGGAGATTCTGTCGAACATCTGAAACACTAAGGACCTCCACATAACTGAGCCTCAGGCTCAATTAACTCCGTCTCTTACTGGTATTGAACAAGTATTTTGTTGAAAGCGAAAGTATTTTTCAATTTTTCTCCATTGTTACTGAAAGAGTTTAAAAAGTACAGAAGGTTCCTGATGGTTTCATATGGTCCCAATATGAATCTGGTTTTTACATCCCTATGGTTTAATTCATCATCGGTATGGCTTAAACATGAACACATATTCATCCTGCCTGGGCCTGGGATGCCTGTAATCCCTTGACCCAGGCTGGCTAGCTGAACAAAAGGAAGCCTTCATTAAAATATTGCATAAGTTCCCTTTGGAGAAGCTGAATAAAATCCACTAGATGTAGGATATCCAGCTCTGAGCAGATGTGAAAGGAAATCTGCGCGCCTAGTGAACTGGCAAAGAAATCCCAAATCTAAGCTGTTGAAATGTAATGCTTTGAGAGACTATTATTTCTGAAGCATTCTTTTTTTTTTTTTTTTTTTTTTTTTCTCAACCCAGCTAGTGTCTGGGTAGTTTGGTTCGATTTGATTAAATACGTTGTACTGATGACTGACAGTCTGATTGGTGCAAAAGAGGGGAGCATCTAGGTTTGCTGCCTCATTGCTGTACAGTGAACAAACTTGTCAGAAGACAAGCAGAGAAACATGATCTGTTTCTCCGATACGACAAGGTGCTGGAGAACAGCAAATATCATATGTAGAGCTTGTTGGCTTTGTGAAGCCAAAATATTTTACAGGGATCTGTCAGCTTGATATTTTGGGTGAAGAGAGGAAAGGAGATGGACTTCCCAAAATACCATGTTAGTAAGAACTGTGCTGAAAACATCTAAAACGACTGTGAGTGCTCTTGAATAAAGTGCTGGGAGGAGAGCAGAACCTTGTGCATGCTCTGTGATGGGCTGTATCCTCCTCTCAGATACCATCTTGCACACATGAACAGTTCCTGAAACCATGGAGTGCAAGTATAAATCTGAAACAAAACATTTCAACCTGCCAGTACTGGGTCACTGTTCAGGACAGTTTTTATTTTTCTTCATTTAGAACAACCAGAGGTTTTGAAATACTAAAACTGCTGTGACAAAGTATCGCCAGAGCCTTGCAAGGATTTAATTGCCTGCTTGTGTTTGTGGTTTTCTGTCTAACAGTAAGTATTTAAGTGAACAGATTTAAGATGATATCGTTAGCTGTGGTATCCCGTGGCTTGCCATGAGTTGTGATGAAAGAGTCATCTCTTCCATTTTGGGATGGAGCTTTATTGCTCGAACTCAAATTGCTGTCTGAGTCTGAATCTCATCCCACAAAAACCTAACGAACATGACACGCACGAGGACCAACAGCGTTACATCACGTTTAGCTGTTGCATTACATTTAGCTGCCTGACAACTGGGATGTTCCTTAAGAAGATGTAATCTGGTAATAATACTAACTAATAGTACAAAACCTGGTGTGATACCTTAACAATAGCACATTCTTTCCGTTCTCCTGTGCCTTCTTGATGCTGCTGCACAAGTAGCAGAGACAGTTGCTCGGTGACAACTTCAGATATTTTTATACAGTTGGACATGTTGCTGATGGTGGTCAGTTAGAATTTCCTTGTACTAATGAGGGGTCTTTATCTACGGGTCTGAAAGCATTTAAAATTTCTGTAGAAAAATATCTTTCTAGAGAGAAGAGTCATCAGAAAAGATGAGGAAAACTCCCACTTTTTCCTCTTTAGTAAGGACTTTTTTCATGGAAATAAGATGTTGTGGAAGGAGACGCTTGCTTTACACTGAACAATAATAATAATAATGATCAAAAATAGATTGAATCAGACTATTTGCATATGGTTCCCCTAGCAGCAGTGTTTCTGTTGTTTCCTTCTTTGCTGTCACTTAAAATCTGTTCATCTGCACAGTGAGCCATGTTGGGAGTTGATCTGTCTGCAGACTATTCAGTTTTTAGATTGCTGGGGTTAGTTTTTGTATGTTCAAGCTTTTTAAGCAGGCCTGGCTTGTGCAAGTGCTGGCACACAGGAGGAGGACAGCCAAGCCTGGCTTACGGAGGAGGATCAGGAGCAGGTATTTTAAGATGCCGTGCAACTGCAGTACTGGTGTATTGTCTGACTGATGTGTGTCTTGAATGGGAGGAAATTATCAATTTTCTCGGGAAGTTGTTGTTTTAGAGAAATTCCTGGATAATACTGTCCAGTGGCTCAGGCAGTATCTCCTGTTGATTTCAGTCCTTGACCTTTGCCATTAAGTTGTCTTTCACTTTCTGCAGCACAGCAAATTTTCGACCGATTTTCAGCTCTCAGTTAGCTGATAGTTCTGCATGAGTAGGTTCACGCTGGTTTAAATGTTGTCTTACTGCTGACCTTGTGCAGGGTCCTCTCAACCCCAGAGCACCTCTGTGTATCTCTGCACAGATACAAATTTTTGAGAATGGGGCAAGGAACATATTCCTTCTGTCACATGATGTAAAATGGAGTTTAAAGAACTTTTTTTGGAAAGCTATGAGAATGAAAATCAAAAAGCCAAATAAAAAACAAAAAAAGAAAAAGATTTTTCTGTTGGGAAATAGTTTT
>NW_020799107.1:32793937-32808662 GCF_003259725.1 Athene cunicularia | reverse complement strand
GGGGGGAAGAAAATTAAGTAAATTCAATATTTAACAGTTAACATGTGACACTATGCAGACCCCAAGACACTAAGAGGGAGAAAGTCCTGCTAGGCATTCCTTTAAAGAACATTTGTCTAGAAGCTGATTTTCAAAGTTCATTTTCAGCAGTGGAGTAATGATGTGTTTTGAATAGCAAAACGTGCTGCTTTGTTTTATTACTGCTAGAAAACTTACTCAGTTTAAGCTGCAAAAGATGTTTTGATACGTTGTCTTTCTCAAATAAGTTCCCAGCAGTGAGAAATTACAGATTAGTGTCAAATGGTGATTCTCTGTCACTGAAATACGTTCCAAAACAGCAGCTCTCATGACATAGACCTGCCTGAAATGATACTACGTAGTGCCTCAAAGACGATGTGTGTTCTTGACTTGTTCCTGGGCAGATGTGAGGTGTAGGAATTAATAACCTACACTGCTCTTGAAAAGATGTAATTTTTCTCTTTTTTTGGCCCCTCATTTTTCCCTGTGTAAGTTCTGCAATAAAGCCAAAAAAAAAGGAGATTTGCTATTAATAATATTTCTAACCTTCCGAATGATTAATATTTAGATGATGACTTAGTATGAATAAGATTATTCAGTTCTGATTATAAGACTTAATACTGATTATGAACTCAAGGTTAAATAACACTTATATAGGACCTTTCAGTGAGAGAGTTCAAATGTTATATACACATAATTAATTAAGCTTTAGAAGATTACTATTATAAGCATGTAAGTAATATTAAGGAAATGCAAACGTTAGAAAAGTCAGTATTTTGTCTCTAGTTCATGTTGTGATCCGGGAAGACAGAGATAGGGACAGAACCGACCAATCCTGAGTTTCAGGCCCTCTCTTAATCACCAGACCCAAATATTTTAAAAACCAAACCACATTAAAAGCAGAGAGGGAGCGGATTGCACTGAAATTGCTGTTCTGTTCGCTTCCATTAGCTAAATGTGGTGGAGGAGTGAGTAAACGTGCATAAACCTTTGGGGGAGGCAGAGGTTTTTATCAGAATGTCACCTCATAGTCACTGTGGTGAGGTATGTGTGATGAACACGAGGGAACTGAGCAGCTGAGCACATCTAAGTGCACACAAAAGGTGAGGTTACCACTCTCATAGAAGAGGGTGGCTGTCGAGGAGGCTGAGAACTTGCTGCAACTTTGGTTTTCCACTACATGAACAGGTCTCAGTTTGGCTCAGGTTTTCCTGCTGCCTTTGCAGTCAGACAACCTTTAAATGTGAACAAACCGTTAGCGTTTGGAATATTTTTATTTTATTTTATTTTATTTTATTTTATTTATTTATTTTATTTTATTTTATTTTTTATTTTATTTTTTTATTTTATTTTTTAATTTTATTTTTTATATGTTTTTAATATATATTTTTTTATATTTTGTTTTAAAAAAATATTTCCTCATATCTTTTTTAGCAAATAGGATTTGAATTGGTCAAAATAGAAAAAAAATATAGACGTACAGTTCACAGCATGGGTGCTCTTTCCCAAAAGCAAAAATAAATCTGAATTCTAAATTTTTTTTAATTCTCTCCTTTTAGTAGATGTAGAACATCTTAATTTGAATGTAGACATTTATTTGTTGTTATAAGAAGTGGAGAGGAGAAGGGGCAGGCATGGAAGACATTTGTCACTTGGAAGAAGAGATATGGCACTGCTCAAAATAATGGAGAATCAAGTCCCACTAATGGTGTTTTTATGAGAGTCCGTGCCACAAAGCGTTAGCGTTTTCCCCCAGAACAAGCTGGGAGGAGAGAAGCCAGCCGGTGCCCGCTCAGCCCTGTGCGGGGCATCTGGGCGCCCACCAGGCTGAGGGGTTTACACCTCTGAGCTGGGGGAAGCCCTTGCTGACATCTGCCCCGGTACTTGGGCTCAGGCATGTCCCTGGCAGCGGACGGGCACCCCCAGGGGTGTGCTGGCAGCGGGGGGCTGGGGGCTCCCCTGCTCTGGCCCTCATCTCCCCAGTGTCTCCAGGCTGAGGGAAGGTTTTCTGCACTCCTTAGTTAGCTGAGAAGCAGAACACTTTCAGCTCTGGCAATTCAAAATGAGTGCAAATTAAGGTAAATTAGAAAATCATGAACTATTTAATCCTCCTATTTCCACATTATTTATTCAGAAGAAATTTCTATTAACAGTGCATTGGACTCACAAAGCAATTAACTCCATCCCTTTCACAGATCCCTCTACAGATACACCGACATGCTCTGCAGAACAAAGGATTTGATCTTTTGAGACTAAGATGCTGTGGTTTTGGTTTGGTGTGTGGTTTTTTGTTTTGTTTTTTTTTTCTTTCCATTTGCTTATCATTGTGTTAACATGTTAGGGGAAATGATTAGTTATATTGCTGCATTCTGTGAAGACATAGAAGGTCAGGAAGATGTATCTAGATCTACATCCACTTCAGAAATACTTTCGATTGCTAATATTCAGAGCATCCAAAACGACTGTCTCTTCTTTGAGTCTGCTTTGCCCTTGTCTCCCTGAAAAATAATGGCCAAGTACACAGCTTCTGATTTCTGCATTTAGTTTGGTGCCTGACGGAGATACAAAATGCAGATAATAGTTCCTCTCAAAGAGGACAAGTATTGTTAGATAAACTATCATCAAGTGTCTCATTGACAGAAAAACGCATTCTTTCTCAGTTCCATGGGGTTCAGGAGTCAGTTCTGGGATGGTGGATGCCTTTGTGCAAGATGGTTTGTTTTCTACATAGCTCTAATAAATACTGTAATGCGGAAGTAAATGCACACTTTAATTATTCTAAAACATAATTTATACATTAGTTTCCATAGTAACTTGTCATTGCTGTGGCATGGTTGGAGCTAGTGACATTTGTGAGTGTAGGAAGTCAATTTATGCAATGATTTGCAACGTAACATTTGATTTCTCAAGTAAATTCTGGTTTTATTGGTTGTGGCCAGCTGCATTTGTATTGAAATTGTTATATATTCCATAGGTATAAACTTGATGGGGAAATTAGTCAATGAGGTCATTGTATTTTAAGCATTAAGAACTGTAATTGAAAATCTCTTTCTGCAGAAGGCTGTATTTTCAAAAATATACTACTTTGACACATGGGAATATTGTTTCTTCGGGGCTTGCTCCACTGTTAAATAAAGATTTAAGTGTTTAGCTCTGAAGGAATCATCACTTTCAACCAGGGACAATTCACTGTGCCAATAAAAAGGTTGTGTACAATTTAGAAAGAACAAGAAAACAATGTTCTTGGCTCTAATTAGTTTTCTTGATATATAAGGTAATATATTTCTCAGAAGGATATAAATGATACTAACGCTTCTATTTTGACATAATAAGCCTTCTAAAGAATTACTGACTTTAAATGAAAAATACATACAGTACTTGCAACCCTGTTTTCCACTGTTATGCTCGCAACTATTGTTGCATGTATCTCTACGGGGAGGAAACTCTCCTGGATTAAACCATGAGCTATGGCTGCTGCAAACTTATTTTTTCAATAACCATCTTTAATACAATATGGAAATCTGCAGCAATAGAACATCTTGGAGAAGAGCTAGTTCATTACAGAGTGGGTTTGCTGGTGTGGAAGTGTCACACAAATCTCATCTTGATTACAGAATCTGATAGCTGCAAAGACACAGTTTACCCAAGAATGCTTTGACAGAGACACCACAGTCCATGCTGATAAGGTTAGAATGCCAGACACCCAACGATTTGGTGCAGATTTATCAGTGATTAGTTGACATTATTGTAAGTATAACTTCAGCTTCTGTATACTGATCTCAGTCAGGGCACCATATGGTAGGTGATTTTTCAAGGCTTTAAATGTTTCTTTTGCTGCTAAATTCACTACATTATCTGCTAGGACATGGGATAAAAACTGGATGTATTGGAACAGTAGCTTTATATATATATATTTTGATATAATGTCATTTTTTAGACTATTGGTGACTAGTTATTCCATTTGAGGAAGAAGTACAGGATGAAGAATAAATGCAGAAGTGACTTAAAAGGATTTGAGATAGGGGAATACAAACTGAGGCGTGGGGGAGTATTTCTACTGTGCATGTACCCTGGTGAAAACGCCTCTGTGGAGTTAACCGTGTTCTGACAGCAGCAGAGACAGCAATGCCAGCACGCAGTTAAAGGGTTTTGCGTGGTCCCATAGGTGCCTTCGCCGTTGTGTAGCTACAGGCCTCGCATTTGCAATTCTCCAGCCTGCCTTTTTTTTTTAGTGGTGTAACCTCTTGTGTAAGCGTGCAGCTGTGTTTTCCAGGGCCCCCGTGGCAGCCGTGCCCCTTGCTGTTGTTACACTGTGGGTTTGTGCTTTCATCCCCCTGGTCTTCCACCTGCAAACCTGTGGTGGCTTCTCCTGGGAGGCAACTGCTGCTGGGGTGGGAGTCGCTCTGCTCCTCCCCTCCTTTCATAGCTGTCTCCTACTCCTTGTTTTCTGCTTTCTGTTTTTTTAGTGTTGGAAAACAAAACTCTGCACGGAAGGAAGCAGTCATTTAAATAGCTGATAAGTAATACATGTGCGCAGAGGTGTAGTCACTAATCACAACACCACAGTAGTGCCTTGATCAAGCACTCTCCAGCTGGCAGTAGCACCGTCAGAAATTGTGACTACTATTAGGGAGTTTGAGCCAGGTCCAGTGAAAAGTGTATCAAACTGGGGGAAAGCGTAGCGAAAAGTACATGCTGGCATTACTAAGTGTCTCAGCATCCCCTCTGCAATACCTTGATGCTTAAACCAGCTCATCAGTTAATTACTACCTGAATTACAGAGCATGAGTATTGCCATTGTAACAGTGCCCGATTCACACACAGGTGTTGCGTTGTAAAGGGACAAGGTGGGAAGTGGGGATGGAGCAGAGAAGGTTATCAGAAAATATCCGTTTGCCTCTCCTGCCTGCCTGAGAAATGTTCATTGTCTCTTGTGTCTATTGTTTTCATTCTCATTTGCTGATGGAGGAGTAAGCAATAGATTTGTTCCTATGAGGTCAGTTGGAACGCTGATGGAGAAATAGATTGAGTTTGTATTTTGGAAGAAATTTTCTGAGGCATTTGAATATGGCTTTCCTTTTTCATTCTTCCCTGCCCTCCACCCTCAGTCCCGTTGCCAGAAATAACTGGTCAATGGAAATTATAGAGAGTGTGCTGGACTTCCACCAGCTACAAATTCATCTGTATTTTTATATTTAGCCGTCCTGAGTGTTTCCAGCTCATGCTGGAGATAGTGAAGTGCTGAGCATAGTGTTACAAAAATTTGCCCTGAAAAAGAATTGGGGTTGGAAGGAGTAAAATGTATGAATGAAATTGCAAAACAATAAAAAGTCACATCAGTGAAGCTTCTCTGGTACTTGATATGCTTTATTTTAGTAAAGTTTATTAATACTTTTATTTCCTAGAAATATAGGAAATTTTATATTATTTATTTTTTACATACATATATTGCAACTGTTGCAGTGCTAAAAAGATCATTAAAAATTAACTTGAAAAAGGCAAGGTGTGGAAGACTACTGAAAACTGTATCTTGGAGACGCTGAGGAAACAGCAAGGGCAGATTAGAAATGAAGAATCAGAGTTTATCTGTCAGCATTTTGCTGTTTTACTGTAATGTCTCGGTTATTTTATCTGTAAAATGAGGATAGTAGGATGTCTGTTGTGTGGACTGGGCAGAATACGGTCATGTAGAGAAATTGCAGTAGTTCAGGAAGTTACTGCTTGTCAAATGAGCAGTGAGAAATGTATGAATATTCCGTCTTGTTTCAAAGTAAAATGTTATTGCTTAACCCGTGTGCATTATACTTGGGAAACAGTGTATTTTGCGTACATGCACATATTCACACACACACACACAGAGTTAATGACTGTGACTCGACAGATAAACTATAATTTAACTGTCATCACATGAACGTGACCAATGATTCGTATGCAGAACTATAACACTCCTCACCAGCTTTGTAATTCGTGTTTTCTAAATATACAGACATACACCATATGCGGATGTTCTTATGCCAAAGGAGAACGTTTAGGCTAGAGTACACATACACCATTGCTACTAGTAGGTTTTGTGCACATGCTTTATGCAGTGTTAGTAATGCTGTTGTTGGAATTGCAGCCATTTGCCTGACTAAAATGTCGCGGCCAGTTCCTTGAGATGTTTTGCTCCTTCACTTTGTGTTGATGATGAACCTAAAAGAATCCAAATGTTTTGCTAGTATTCTCTCAACACTGCAAAAATATTTGGTAAACTGGTGCAATGTACTTTACCGTACTTTTGGACTGTAAATTCATATCTGCGCGCCGACAGTTTGGGTGGCATGTGTTGGAAGCTCTAGGAGCAAAGCTGCCTTTGTCCAAACTAAAGCAAAGTTCATCATTCCATCAGTAGCTCACCCCTGGGTGTGATCCCAGCCACTCTCATTCTGTGTCTAACTGAACGGGGAGGCTCTTAAAACTTTCTGGACAGATTTTTGTTTTGTTTTTGTTTTGGTTTTTTGTTTTAACAGGAAAGTGTACCAGGCTTTTCTGTGCATCCAAAATCCACCTTAGCTAGACAAATTGGGGACAAATTCTTTAATGGTTGAACTAGATGATCTTCAAGGTCTTTTCCAACCTTGATGATCCTGTGATTCTTATCTAAGCTTGGCAGATCTAGTCCACAAGTAAGACATAATGATAATTAAAACTTCAGGGACACTTTTATTGACTTGGTGCTTGAGGCACAAGAACTCATGGTGATCCTGCTATCCCATTCAGCTATAATGGCTTAGTGGTCGAGCAGTCTAGCACTCTGTTCTCCCTTGTCTTTCTGAAGGATTCATACCCATGCCTGCCCCACAGGCTATGGACTAGGGGATGCAGTTTTGTTTCATTTTCCAGTTAAAAGGTGTCTCATAAGCAGCAGTTGTTTCCCTACACCTCTTTGTCTCACGTGTATTGTTCAAAAGACCCTTTGGGAGTGTCACATATTGTATGATGGAGAGACTGCAGTGCTTAATTCTTGGTTGTGGATTCTACACTACTTTTAGATCTAAGATTTGTTAGAAGGGAAAGGGAAATAATGAAGCAATGATTAAGCATAGCTTTAATGAGAGAGAAACAGCCAGCGTGAGCTGACTCTCAGGGTATTGACTCCTTCATCTAGTGATCAGCAGGGCGAGGGACAGTGAGCATTTCCTCTCTAGTTTCTCATCATTTCTCATCCATAGCTTCAATGTTTTTACTCAGTTCAGGGTTGGATTCTGAATTGTTTAGATTTGTACTCTTAAACTCTGGATTAGATTTTCATTTCCGTGAGCCGCACTGACATCTGTTTCTGTTAATCTGTACAGTTCTGTGATACACCTTGTCCCATTTTCTCTGTAAACCCTGTGTTCTTCAATTAACATCTGAAGGGATTATCCAAAGCATCCATTTGGTGACTGGAAAACTTAAGTATTTTAGACGTATTTTTAGAAATTAATGAAATACAGCGTGTGAAATGCTGCACTATATAACACTCATGGCTCACTGGACACCATTCAGAAGTTTGTAAAATATCACTATTTCAGTGAATTATAGTGTTGTGAGTCTACATAGTTACCTGAAAAAAAGACTTAAAACAGTGAAAGGAGTTTAGTTAAGCAAAGTATTTATTACACTGTGATCAATAAGGTGAAAAGAATTTTAACTCATGTCTAGATTTCCATTAAAAATTGGTGCAGCTTTGAAATGCATGCACAACAGAAATTAGTAGGTCTTCATTATTTTACATGATATGTGTATAGACATTAAAAACATGTATAGTAGTGAAAATCCATCAGTTTTCACCACATATATCTTCATGCTGCCATGCTTTGGTGGTTGCTGCATCATTTTTTTCACTACGAAAAGTGGCATGTGTAATTATAGGGGAAGGCACAATTAGAAATTGCATGCAATTACATCCAAACAAGTAAACAAAATAAAACTACATTCAGCAGGCTAAGGAATAGCTGAAAGCCTTTTAATGGAGATGCCAAAGATGAGCTTTTGCAGCTCTACAATTTGCCAGTCAAATTGTTGTCATTGAGGAGAACTTTCCCACAGAAGCTCAAGAGTAGAGCAAATGATTGGCAAATTGTCCTTCTAAATTATTATATACTGCTCTGATTGGTTTTCCCCTATTATTCTTTGACAAGATCTTAATATTTTCAAAGTTGAGAACTTTGGTATTTTTCTTTAAAAATGACCTTTCCTTTTCTGCCTGTCTCATGCAGTGAGGTACATTCACTGTGAGGGGCACATCTCGGGAAATCAGTAATATTTTGAAGGTGTGACTCTAATAAAGCTTTATGAGGTTTTAAAAAGGTCGCACAAAAGAGGATAAATATTGCGTCCATATTGTTCAGAAGTTTATCACTGAAGTAAGTTCTATCTTCTGGATCTAAATCAATGGGAGAAGTAAACAAAGCTGCAGAGATAAGGTCATGTTCTCAGGTATAGACAGTTCCTGTTCTAAAGAAATTAAATTTTGGTTGTAACCGCATGCTGAGAATCTCTTTGTTGTCTCGTATACAGTTACTCGAGCTGCAGCGTAATTAATGGTGGTTACCACTGCGGGACATGCAGATCAAATGAATGTTTTCTCTTACCTTTTTTCCTATGATGTGCAACTGCCTTTCACATAGAGCTACAACTGCCCTAATGGAATTTCTGATGTTTTCTTGTGAAAAGGGACAGATTCGCACATAGGACGCTTTTTGTATTATTATTATTTACAAAATTAAAAGTTACTGAGGGGCTTGGATAAAAGGGAGGCCTGGCATAGGGAGTCTTCCATATCCCTTTAACAAAAAAAAGAAAAGAAGAAAAGTTCCTCATCTTATCCAGACACATTCAGATTATTTTATGATATCATGGAATGCATTCCACAGCTGCATCCTCTTGACAATCCTCCCTCTCCACCAACAGCATACTTCAAGATAATTGGCTGAAATTTTCTTAGCCAATAATTATTTGACCAATTAAAGCTGTTAGTCTGCAGAGTAATGAACTGTGAATAGATTTTTAATTCCCATGAAATCCTGCATTTTTACAAATGGAGGGAAGATAAAAAACATCTTAAAGTTGTTGAACAAATAATTTCTTTTGAAAAGACTGAAAAGATGCAAAAGTTTTCCTTTGAGCAAGCATGGAAACCGAATGCTATTCAGATTGGTGCTTAAGAAAAAAACCCAATAAAATGAGAGGTGAAAACTGACATGAAATTTATAGAGTTTCTTTCAGACAAGGATTCTGAATCCTTTTTTAGTTTATTCACCTAGGAACACAAAAAATTATCTGTGGAAGTTATACATGACCTACCCTGTTCTGGGAAGAATTTTCCGTTTAACTCTATGTTCAAGCTGCTTTAAAGTGTTATTCAATTAAATGATACATTAAATAGAAGCTACACATGACATATTTCTCCCGCACCTTTGTAAGAAATATTCAAGCAGTTTATATTAATATTAGATTAACAGCCTGTTCAATCTACGGAGCATGTCACCCACTCGCTGCTTTGTCAACTCAGAAAAACCAGCAACGGAGGGGGTTTGAGATAGAACATCTTTAAAAGGACCTTGTAATTGGGCAGTAATAATCTCATACTTGAAATATTTTCCTTGATGACATTTAAGATGAGTGGGCAAGCTACTGCGATGGCTTGTATTAAAAATTATATTGGAAGCTAAGAGAAAAAATTAAGAAACAACCAGGAACGATGGGGAGAAAATCTTTTGCTTATATATTAAAGAAGAAAGCAGGTAACTAATGATAGAGGTGGAAAGATCCATCAAATCTAGGAGTAGATCAACAAAACAGGAATATCTGAAAAATAAATGATGGGTGAAGGAGTCTTAGGAAAAAAGACTGATGTCAAAGTACTTTAAGTCCAAGAGTGGAAAAAGTGGCTGAAAGCACAATATTCATCAGACTGAAACAATGGCACGTTTGCACCACCGGGTCCTGAGTAACGTGACTATAGGACAGAAAAATACCTTGGTTTGGAATCAGGTGAAAATTAAAATGCAGCAGTGTCTCTCAGGTTCTTGTTTGGGGTAAGTTTTTTGACAGCTACCAATGTCAGAAAAAGCTTCCTGTCTTAGTGTCTGTAATGTGGGTTAAGAAAAATAAGCGAGAAATAAGACTTCAAATGAATCTTGGGTCAGTGTGTGCGCAGCTATAGATTTGAGTTATCTATTACTTTCTGGATAGTTCGCAGAGAATTCACTTAGATTTCAGTAGCATGAAGCTCATTTAAACTAAAGGTGGTTAAAAGTTTAAATGTATGCAAGAGCACAGATTTAAAATCAACATGCACTTTAAAATATTGTTTAAAAAACCCTCACCTCACTACTTTACAATTGAGCTTAGTATTTTAAGAAATTTAAAAAAAGAAAAAAAAGGTTTAGATTTGCTTTCTGGATAACATCATCTTCATCCTTATGCTGACGTTAGCTCTCACTTGACCTGTCTGGGAGAGGACAAATCTTGCTGTGGTCGGGATGAGAATTCACCTTTACAAATTTTGTTTTCCCTGTGTTGTGTTGTTTGTTTTTTTTTTTTTTTTCCACTTTGCTCAGTGGAGACATCAATGGTTTTGCCTCGTTACCATGCTGCATCTACATTAATGTTTTAGCTCAGCTCAGGGATGTTCACTTCCAAAGTGAATAAAGGAGATCTTCCAGTCCTCCAAACAACCTGCAGAGATTAAGTATTAGCAATTTTTTCCCAATTAGTTATTTATTTTCTGGAAAATTTGTATCTTTCTCACATGCATTTTTTTTTTTTAAATAAAGAGAGGCCATGTTGAAATGGTGCAAAATTTCTTAGTTCCTTAAGTTAGCAATATTTTGTGATTATCATATATTTTAGAAAAGTTGGGAGGAAGGAATGGAAGTGAGAGTGCAAGGAAAGACAGGTTTGTTTGTGGTTTTGGGGTTGGTTTTTTTTTGTTTGTTTGTTTGTTTTTTTTTTCCTCTTGTTAACCTATATATTAGCATACAGAATCTTTGTTCAGTCTCAGACTCAGGGTTTATGCTGGAGTGCTTAACCCTGTTGTGGATCTACAGAATGAGCAACAAACAGCAGAGGGAAATCTAAAAGGCAGTGCGTGCAGCAGTACAATCTCTCTTTTAGCCAGTGGGTACTCGGAGGCTGCAGCTTTAATTAGAACTGCAGGTAACCTTGATTTGCTCTTTAGTTTAAGTAAAAATGTCATTATATGTCAGCAATTAGACCAAAGCAAATATTGCAAGAAGTTACTTGCCAGTCCAAGTTGCAAGAAGGTCTGTGAATTGTTGGGGTGGTTTGTTTGGTGGTTGTTGTTTTTGTTGTGTGGGGTTTTTTTTTGTGTGTTGTTTTATTATTATTATTATTATTATTATTATTATTATTATTATTATTATTAATGAGACTTTTTATTTTCTCTTTGCAACATTAATAAAAACATACTTTTATTCACAAAACTGTGCAAAGGAAATGATATATATAAACATCTGTGAACTAATGTTCATAGCTGGCTTGATTGAAGAGAGATCAAAGCAGGGAAGGAATGTCATTGGAATTCAGAAACTAATTGTATAGCGGTATGAGACAGGAATAGTCCAGTGGCTAGTAAGAACCTTATGCTGGCAAGTCTGTTGCATAAATGATTAATCTGATTTTGAGCAATGACTAAATATGATCATTCCTATCAGATAAAGGGTTCTCTATCTTTTGGATATTTTCTTCATGGGAGATAGTCCCCTCACCGTCAGTCACTTCTCCCTACTTGAAAAGCAGCCATAATGAAACTTTATTCTAATGGGGTAGGTCATCTTTACCTGCATCTATTATAGCCCTGTAATTGCCTTGATTTCTGTGAATTTCTCTTGATTTATGTTGCTGTAAATAACTAAAGAAGAAGTATTAACTAATATAGCCACACGATCTCAATCTAATTATATAGATGTTAGCTGTATTAGTTTCTTAGCATCGTGCTTGATAGTCTGGAATAAAGAACATCAGCTGCCTCACAGAAAGGATAGAGAATCTTAACAGCTCCAAATGGAAGAAGAATTTCAGTTATGGGTCTAATAAACAAATTGCTCGAAAATGTGCATGCACTTAGTATGTAGTCAATTATACATGATCCTGTATGCATTTTTTTGCCTTTCCTGTATATTCGATTACTTGAATTGAATAATTTACATACTGTCTCTCCATCACCACACCCTTGAGACCCTGATCTGATGTTTCTCAAATTAAATCCTCATTGGTTATGTTAAATGGAGCTAAATATATATTTCAGAAAAATGAGAAGGGCATATCAATATTGACATCTTCCTGGAATTCAGGGACCAGAATGAAAATAAGCTTGAAACCTTGCCTGAAGATTGCATTTAAATCAAACTTTCACATTTTTCCGTTAATATTTCTTGAAGATATGTATAAATTTATACATTTCTGGGGAATTACAGAATGCCATAGTACACTAAACATTTTTTTATTTGAAGGAAATAGTGGCTGTGAAGGTTATAATTGCATTAAGCTACATTGTTATTTTGTGTGTGAGGTTAGTATAGAAAGATTATAACAGAGCAGCTGATGGTTGCACTTAACTGCTTTAGAATGAGTAGCAACATTTAATTTCACGGCAAGGGAGCCGTGGTTCTGCTAGTGTTCAATTCTAGTCTGTGTGTTCCATATGTATTTGTGAATGATTTGTCTGGTAATTGTGTACGTTGTTTCAAACCGGGAATTTGTCACTTTAAATTTCTTTTAAATAGTTCTGAATAAATAGAATAATTAATCAGGCCATGGCGCAGGTGGTGTGTGAAGGATTCGCAGCCCGGACTTCACTTTCTGATCTGATCATCCAGCCTGTCTCCTTATATTATGCCTGAGCTCGTACGTCAAAGTGTTTCTTTGGTGTGAATAATCAGTGTCATACTTAATACATGTTGTACGCTCTTCTTGATGTAGTGGTAGCGCCGCAAACTGCATGCAAAGTTTCCTGCTTTTGCACTTTAGTGAAATAATTACCATTTCTCAGGAATACTGTTATTGACAAGCACATCATCACCTAGTTTGTGAAACCCCAGATACTTGCATCAGATAATTGTGCAGGTTTTTTTCTGTATTTCGTGGCCGAGTTTTCTACTTGCTACAACTATGGCTTTTTTTGGCGCTTCATCTGATTTTTATTTTTATCATTGTTTTTCCCGTCTAATGATTTTTATCCTTGGATTATATTATCTGCTTGCTCAGATTAAAGATTTTGCTTACGACCAAGTACACAGATCAGGTGTGTCTCCTAAAAAAGGATTAAAAAAATTAGTTACAAATATATGAGGAGTGGCTTCTGCTGAGTGACTTAGTAACAGTTTTTAGAAAAGATTTCTCTGATTAGATGTTGGTAGCACTTAATTAAAGGGACAGAACATAAAAGCAGATGTTGCTCTTGAGGACGTAGCCACTGAAAGATGTAGCAAACTCAGTGCTCTCAAAGCTTTTTTTCTGTTATAAATGTAATTACTGTTCTTCATCCTTCCTGTTCTCACTGTTCAATGTCTTCTTAAAAAGATTTCACACACGTTATTTTGTATCTGTTTACTGACATTTGCCTTTTTGATGTCTCTGTCACTGTAAAATGGTGTTTTCACATGCTTCCTGTATGCCTCATCTAATACAGAAGGAGAAAAATCAATGATGGGTATACCTCTCTGTTCACTCCCTTTCATAATGTCAGTTCTTCTGACCTAAATTCAGATAATGTAACAAATCAGCAAAATATTCCCTCTGTCTACCTACCTGCCTACTAATCTGGCCACCTATTTATCTTCCTGCGTATCAGAATGAACAAAGTTTCATTCCATGTCTTGAAGACCAATGTGACATCCTGGCCTTCGCTTATATCTTGTAGTTTGCAAGGATTAACATTTGGTTCGCTCATTTTGATAAAATTAAAGAACTCAATAAGAATCAAATCTTGTAGTTCTGGGAGAATTTGGCTTACTAGTTTGATAAAATTTGACTTACTGAAAAGTTTGATAAAATGCAACTTCATATAGAGTTAATTTGTGGGGTTTTTACCTTTGTTTATCTTTGTTTGTTAGTTGGTGAGGATGTAGATTTTTAGACTAGAGAGGGGTAAGTATTTTTTCCCTTGGTCTTTTCTTTTAAGGTTGTTTTTGTATTAAGCACCAAAGCAGGTAAAACCTGGTTGTTATGCTGGCCTGAAGAATAAATGTCAGTGAGCTCATGTGCACTGAGGGACTTGTTCTCCTGAGGTTATATATCTGTTCAGGAGCTCACTGAAGCTCTACAAAAGACCGATTACAGTCAGATCTGACAATCATTTGAATCTGTGTGCATGTCAACAACTGTCCTCGGATCAAGGGTGACGGAGAGATCTCTAGCTGTGTGGAAACAGATGTCAAGTCACTCTAGCAGTCTGCCCAGTTGTTGAACATAGATAAGTTGTAAATCACTTTAGGTCAAGGGGAAAAAACACTTGCAAGAAGGCACAGGGAGAGCTAGGTGAAAAAGTGAGATAACAGCTGCAAAAGCAGCTTGTAAAAGATTCAATTCCTTCAAAGCATCAATAACTATAAAGGCGTTTGGATTTTCTACTTTAATTAATGCAGCTGCTTGTGACAATTCAGCCTTCAGACAAGCAGCCTGGTTTTAGAAATTTTCATCTAAGGGATTGAACTAGCAG
>NW_020799107.1:32790880-32793887 GCF_003259725.1 Athene cunicularia | reverse complement strand
AACAAACCTTGTAAAGTAGTCTGATGATTTCCTGCAAATGAAGGTATATATGGTTATAAACTAGGAAGGACTTGCAGTGTAAAAAAAATCAAGGCAAAGGATGAATGTGTCAATAACAACCAATTCTCTTTCTGTAAGTGTTTATCTGTCTGTGGCATGTGTCCAGCACAAACCAGATGGTATCTGAAATGCTGAACAATTTAAGCTACAGGCTGAAGACGTCTCAGCTTGCCCATTAAAAACAAAGCAAAACAAAATTATTTTACTTACTGATCTTACTGATGTTGTCTAAGAGCTACAGTAATGGACAATGTGAACACTTAGGTAAACTCGCAAAAATATGAACTGGTACAAGACAGATTTACATTGTTATGTTAAGAGTTATGTAATGATTATGTTGGAATATATGGACTTCGGTGAACAAGAGATACTGAATGTTGAACTAGATACACTGCATGGACAGTATCAGTTTTAATTAAAAGTTACTGAGAAAGTTATAATATCAGAGAGCGCAGCATAATCCAGTGGCTTGAGTATTCATCAAAGATGTGGATAGTTCAAGTTCATGCATTTATTGTGCTTCAGCTGAGAAATCTCAACTATACAACAACATTCTGGGGATTGTTTTCACAAAACAAACCCAATGTTGTTCTTCCTATTCCATTTATGTTTGTAAACAAAAAAGCTTTATTAAAATGACTAATGAAGATTAGCAATAGAAAACCTAGGAAAATTAAAAAAAAAAAAAAAAGACAAAAAAGGCATAAACCTGTAGAAATGACAAAAGGGGTCATTCAAAAGTCTGCCTGCATGTTCTTGCAAAACTTTGCTTTTACTGAGATCTGTTGGTGAATCTACTTCCCTAGAAGACGAGAGAAAGATGGCAAAATGTGCATTCTCCCTGGAATTGCTATGGCACAGGGACTAACTGATGCTGATGAAAACAAAGATGCAGAAGTGTTCAGAAAACTTAAATCCTGGTGGTAAATAGAGCTTTTGAAGTGAGATGAAACAGGAAGTATGAAGGAAAAAAAAAAAAATCAATAGTATGTGGTTGGTGGACTAAGAAGACTGAGATGCTGTTGTGAGTACACATCAAGAGGAAAAGTATTTAGCTAACATTTAGGTTTCTTTCTTCAGATATAAAAGGACACTAATTGTATAATTTGCAGTTCATGTTCAGAAAGGGAAGAGATTTACTGTGAACTAAAAGTCGTGCTATGAAATAGCCATGCAGTAGCAAAATTGGCAGTTCTGCACAATAGGCCAAGCATGAATTCCATTACCTCTTATGGCACGGTCGCTCTGAAAGCAAAGCTCACTGTACACTACCCAGAAACTGTGTAAAAGTCAAACTGTGTAACTGGAAAGAGGATGTTCAGTGCAGCAATTAGTCATCAAATAATGTAACGCCTCTGAAAAAGAAGCTGAATGCTGAACAAAATGCTGTGCCTGACTTGAAATCCACTTGTTAAACCAGTTAAAATCCTGGCAGTGGATGTACAGAATTTCAGTAGTCTTGATATTGCGGATGTAAAATTTGAACATTGAATAATTAATTGAGAACAAAGGATTTTTGGAAACTCAGAATGTGTCAGACTTTGAGTATCTAAAATAGGTTTCTGCTTTTAGGCACCTAAATCTATGGACTACTTTGTTCAGAAACCATGGCAATTTCTCTGAGAGCTTAACTGGGAAATAAAGAAATTAACTTAGACCTCTGATTGACAGTCTGGCAGGTAATAGTTGTTTCTGTCTGCACACCAGTAAACATACCAGGGAAACTATGTGAATACTGACGAGGTTTTGGAGCTTTTATGGAGCTCTACAAATCTTCCTGTTCTTTATCTTTATAAATCTAAAGGTACCTCCATGGCAGTGAATGAAGTATCTGTCAGTCTATTTGTAGACATACAAATACATTTATTGAATAGAGAGAGAGATATGCAAGACCCTTCTTTTTTCAACACATTTAAATTAAGAAGTTATTTTCTTACTCATCAATCAAAGCCTTTCAGAAACATTGTAAGTCTTTAAGAAATGAAGTGCACAAACAAAAATGTTATACCAAATGTAGATTGTGAGGGGGGTTTGTTTGTGGGTTTTTTTTTAATTATTATTATTATTTTTTATTTCCCCCATTTGCTGCATGCATCTGTTACCTAATTTATGCTCCCTGGCCCTGGGTTATACTTGCACTATTAATCTCACTATGCAGATATGTTTGTACCATTACTTTTTTTTTTTCTTCCCCCTAAATGTTATCTTTGGTATCTGTACTTACTAATGGATTCTGTAGCTACTCTGTAGGCAGTATGAGGGGGATAAACTTTTTAAACTAATATTCACATGAGCCACTGCCTGGAGCAAGGAGCCTTACAAGTGTTGTTTTATGAAAGTAAATGGGAAAAGAACTTCTGTTTAACTGTAGAATAAAGTCCTTGAAATTTATTTGGATAGTGGTTCATAGGCTTGGAGGCTTAGTTGTTACTGTTCTTCTGATAAAAGAGAATTACCTTGAAGCAAACCTCATGCAAGCAAAATTGAGGGATAAGATTCCACAAAACTGATCTGAAAATTAGGAGATATATCTGCAAGGAAGAATGGGGCCAATATTTTTACAATGTGATCTCAGCTTCAGTACCTTTCTTTTAATATGTGAAGTAAATGCACCGGGTTAAAACCAGTGTCTGTCAAAGAAAAGAATGTGAACAACAGAAAATGAGTCAGGACTAAAGCACTTAAAAGTGGTATTTTTTTAAATAAAAACTTGAAAAACAAAGACCACCAAAAGGCAGAGATAACAAAAGATGGGAGAAAGGTCCCCCAAACAGTGTATTGAATTTTCTTTTTTGTCATAAAAGCATCCACAGGACAATAGCGGAGAGAAACGGAAACATCACTCTTCAAGTCTTTGTTGTAGGTAAGAGGTCCAGAGGCAGGGACTGTTCTTCATGGTGTGGGCTTCTCTCTCTTTTTTTTTTTTTTTTTTTTTTTTTTTTTTTTT
>NW_020799107.1:32728438-32790830 GCF_003259725.1 Athene cunicularia | reverse complement strand
TTTTTTTTTCTTTTTTTAAGCTACTAACAAGACAAAAATGAGCAGTTTGGATCCCTATAAACTTTGTACTAAAACACTATGCACGCTCAAACGGTGTACGGCTGCGGAGTATTGGTGCAGCAAATGGACAGCTCTCAAAAAGACTGGTAATGTGCCTACCTCCATCTTTTTTCAAGTAAATCACACAAAAAGGCAACACAAATTCTTCAGTCTATTAGCAACTTCCATCGTTCTTAACCTGCAGTTCAGTTTGGCTAGGAAATAAGAAATTATATTCAGTTTCCTCTTTTCCTTTAGAACCACAAGGACCTGCATTTGTATAGTTGCAGCGCTGAAGGCCCAGGTGATCCCAGCTGCAGTTAACAATCCAGATAAATTCATTCAAACTATTTTAAAGTTTGTTTGTGGCAGCTGAGCTGCCATCTCTACCATGATGCTTCAGTGTGCTCTCTCAGGTGTTTTCTGCGTAGTCCTGCTTGGACGTGACAATGGATGTCACTCACTGAGCTTAGTGGATTTTTCTAGTCTCAGAATTGAATTTTGTTGTCCAGCTTTCAGCTAATTTCACTCCACACGCCTTACATACTCTGGATCTAGACCCAGAACTTTTGAAGGTGTGGTAGGTAGCGAACAGACAGTAAATTAAAGGTTTTCAAAATGTTTTTAAAGCACAATGTATCAACAACATTGATTGCTTCACATAGGAAATAAAGAAGAGACACTGAGGTGTAAGAAACTTAAAAATATGAGCACGGGATAACTCATATCGCATCCTGCTTTTGTGGAAGTTGTTAATAGGAGTTGAGCACAGGTGGAAGCTAAGCAATGCTAAGGAAAGGAACACAATTATGTTACTTTTGAGGTTCTAACCCAGAAATATGCAGCACAAAGGCAAACTTGAGATTAATACGATAACTTTTTTAATAGAGTCCTTTAAATACATATGTCCTGTAAGTCCTTAGGAATGTATTCAGGTAAAATATGAATACTACAATCTTTTATTTCTGAGCTGCTTTCATCAGAATAAAGTGAGTTTTGTGCTTCACCAAACGTCAGAGCAAAGCAGACTGGTTCAGTAACCACAAAAGTGGTCTTGAAATTATATTCAACTAAATGAACTACTTCTATAATCTGACTGTGAAGAGCGTTAATTCTGACAGCATTGAAACTCACCTATGCATCTTCTGTAGTTATAAAATATATACTTTCTGTTATTATTTAGTCAACCATTGTAGATTTTTTTTTTTAAAAAAAAAAAAAGAACACCGGTACCCAAACTGTATCTGTTATGTACTGTCACTTTCCTGGAAAATTTCGCCTTTTCATTTAAAGTGAACAGTCTGTACTCAAAAGATACTTAAATTGCAGCACTTACTCTGAGCTGTAGAAAGCCTATCCATTTTATAGGTATCACTCATTCTCAGTGAGAATTACTGAACAGTGGTTCACTAGTAGTATTTAGGAACCTCGTCTTTGAGTTTTTGTTGGGTTTTAATATAATAGAAAAATAATCAGATTGATGTCACTGTTCATGAAGGGCAGGATTCTTTGCCAATATGTGTAAAGCTCAGTATAGAATTGGAGTTGAAAATACCGAGCTTGTACCAGAAAATTAATGCATACAAATACGGCCTAGGTCTATAGTGCTACAGGTAGAATGATACGAAGGATAGTATTTCTTTACTCAACGCTTGGTAAAAGTTTTAACTTTTTTTTTTTTTTTTTTTTTTTTCCAAATTGTCATGAAATTACAGGGACATTTATATGCTTTCCTGTCTAAATCTGAAAAGATTTGTTTATAGGTATGTACAAGGACTTTAAATTGTTTGCTAAATATAGATCCAGTATTAAATACTGTTTTTTTTCTATATTGAATTTTCTTGTAAGTGTTGAGTCACAATGTAACAGGCCAAGACAGTAAAAAAGTTCTAGACATAAACACCACTTTCATTTTGACAGAGTAGCATGTTCTGAAGTTTAGAATATTATATATGAAACCAGCATATTATACATCTTGTTTATAAACCATTTTGACACTTTCTTGGGTTTGATGTTTGAAAACGTTACAACTATTCACTGGAATACATTTTAAATCTACGTTCTGGACAGTTAAAGCCCAATATTGGGGCAGATGGTCTTAACAGCTGTCATAAGTCCAGTTCAGCACATTCTATTGTGATTAACTGGAAATCTCTTCACTACCAGTCCTTTTATGTTATGAAATATTTTCAATAAACTGGGTTTATGACTCTTAAAAATACAAGTGTATCATCATTTCTGTCTTCAACACACTAATTCCACCTAATCAGTTCCTCACCGTAAACTTCTAGTACAGATACAGAAAACCTTTCTAAACATAATATGCTCAGATGTTAAGACAAATTGTGTTCTGTGTCCATTGTACTTTGTAAGTATTTACCATTCCATATAAATTTATGTGAAATAGGTTTGATTTTATGTCATAATTGCATAACAAGAAATTAGTTTGAGGTGTTGTGGTGGTGTGGTTTTTTTTTGTTTGTTTTTTTGTTTTTTGTTTTTTCCTTTTCATTCTGAATAGATTGTAAACCCAGGATTTTAAAAATGGCATGGTTCCATTGAAATATATTGTTATATAAAACAATTTTTTTTTCTCAATTTGGAGTATGATTTTTAAAGACTTTTCCATGACGCACAGCTCTCTGCTAGACCTTGATGAATAACAATAAAAGTTGGATTATTTAGTAAGCACTGTCTCAAGCTCCCCTTGATGGAAGTGATTTCCCTAGTCACTAATGATGGATCTTGTGACTTAACAACCCCACGTTATTGGAGAGAAGAGAGGAGAGAAGAGAATAGATAAGAGAAGGATTGAGAAGATTAGAGAATCATAGATTAGTTTGCATTGGAAGGGACGTTTAAAGGTCATCTCATCCAACCCCCCTGCAGAGAGCAGGGACATCTTGAACTAGATCAGGTTCCTCAGAGCCCTGTCCAACCTGACCGTGAATTTTTCCAGGGAGGAAGCATCCACTATTTTGAAGTGTAAGATGAAGTACAAAACCCAACTACCTCTCTTTCCTTATTTAAGCTCCTTCTTGGCAGCAGGTGGCTTTCTCTCTCTACACTACCTCCCCACAGCATGCCTCGCCAGGCAGGAAAGCCTCAGGCAAGTCGCACCTGAGACTTGCACAAGTTGCTCTTACTCACATTGTAGTGATCATTCACTTTTAGGTATAGCAAGTTCTGGTCAGACTTTTCACGTTGCAACTTTGCATTTTGTCAGTGTTACGACATTCTTGCTTTTAGAAGTAATGGTGCCAGATATGATAAAAGATGAAAAGCTGAACATGTTTTGGGTTATTGTCTTCCAGTGTTCAGTAGGTATTAGCGTGCAGGTATTACCAATCCTTTGCCTCTACCAAAGTCCCTGCACTTCTTGACTCCCTTTCCTCTTGAGTCCTCTGAAGTGTTCAGCTCTTCTAGTATGTGGTGGAAAGCTTAAAATACATTATAAGCAATGAAAAGTCTAAATGTTCGCTCTGAGAAACTGTGTTATTGGTTGATGAAGGAGAAAAAGTCTCTGTAGCCCTCCTCAGGGAGCAGAACTCAGCAGGCAAATAATGGTTTTCTTCCACTGTTTTTCTTCTTTTTCACATAAGATTGTTCTTGCTGCTTCATACTGACCAGACTTTAATGCCCTTGTTGCCTTCTCTTGGTGAGGATTCTGTTACAAGCCAGGCACAGGGTACTGGAAATTCTAGTGTGGTGAACTGTTATTTTATTGGTGAAGCATCAATTTTTGTTTCAAACGATGTTATTATAGAGAATTGCACTGAAGCTGACAATTTAAAACATTAATTCAGATACACCATGGGCAAGTCAGCTCTTTGCAATTTTGCCTGTGTGCCAGCACAAGCTTCCAGGAGTTGCAGAACAAGTGGGTAAAGGTTGTGTCTCTAGGTGTTTGCATTCAGTCGCATTTGAGGTGGCCTGGCCTTGAGTTCAGCAAAATCTCGTTTCAAAGGGAATGGAGCTGGATGAGCTGGAACATTAATGAATTCCATTGGTACGTGTCCAACAATGGGGAAAATCTGGCTTGAAAGGGCCTAGAGTGTTGGCTTGTTCACCAAGATTTACTGTGTTTGTGTCTAACCTTGGTTCTTTGTCTGCTTCCACCGTGCTGTTATCTGAAGCCACTTTGGGTTTTGTATTGTGAAAAAGATACAGTCAGAGCTGAGTCACGTTAAATAATGCCCCTTTAGAATTATTCTAGGAGTACAAAAATGGGAAGGGAAGGTTATTTTATATTGTAGCTGGTAAACATATAAAACTAATTTTCTCTCTGAACTGTAGTATCTATCATGCTGCAAAGCCTTCTAGAAGTCTCTGAGAACTACTAATTTAATGTTCTCTATAAGTAATACCGGATTTTTTACCAGCATAGATTAAAAAAAAATGAGAACAGCTGGTAAAAAAGTTTTGGTTTTCAAGTTTTGGTTCGCCTATATTTGTTTCTAAGGAAGGACATGGATATGTTAAGAGAGATGGAAACTTGTTTTTGATATACACTACAGCATATGTTATTTTTTGTTTGAACTTGAAGGCATTCCAGGTCACTTACAGGCCAATACTGAATTAAATAGGACCCTCAGTGTCTATGCAATATAAAGCCGGGTAATTTTAAACTTTTTTGACACAGTATGTACTCGAACAAACCTGATTAAATCTTTTGTAGTGTTAAATTTTGTACTTAGAACAATTAAAATTAGGTCTTGTCATTTCAATGCATGACTGACTAAGAAGAAACAAGTCAATGGAATTTATTTTAATTAAATGTAATTCACATTTATCTGTCTGTGTACAAAATAAAAATGAGTAACTTTATGGTTGCAAACTACCTAGCTCAGTTTAAAAATGCATGAGATGTATTTCTAAGTTACTGCAGTAAAGCTGAATTAAACATATAATCTTTAAAATGAATAAGTAATGCAGATTTAATAACTTTTTTTTTTTTTTTTTTTTTTAAAAAAAAGCTCAAATACTTAGAAAATGTTAGCCCTTTAAGCTAAATTTCCATGTGGTTATAGAACACAGTTATGCATTTTAATGGTAAATTTCTACCCCCAAAATCATAAATAAAACATGCGTGTTGATAATAAAATCATGTACTAGACTTAATGTATTACATACAAGATGGAAATTTCATGTTTTGCTGTTTAATATAAGGAGTTAAGGTATCTGTGTATGTTCTAGTCCTTTCTTGTTTTTGAAACACTTGTGTCTTATGTTATAAATCTCATCAAACCCTGTGAAATTTCACATTATCTGGGACTTGAGAAATATTCCTGGGTTTGAATTCTAGTTCTGCTGTTGCAAACATGAACTTAGGAAATTCTGTGTCAATCCGTAGACATTTGTGGGGTTGTGTGTGGGTGCATAAAGGTTCATAAGATGTAGGCCATAGAAGGATTTCCATCAAAATTTCCAGAGCTTGTGACAGATATGATTCAGGAAATAACTATTCCCTTATTTTAATAGAATTTCTGGAGTCTAATGAAGGCCCGAGCTGCAATGTGATCGAATAAACTATATATAGATGGATGACGTGTGCAAATATAGTCAAACACATTTTTTATGATGTCTAATAGGGGTAGTATGCTGCAAAGTTTCAGGTATATTCTGTATTGTATCCAGCCATTCTACTACACCGCTTCATTGTTCTATAAAAAACATCTACATGCATTTTTCCACTGTCACACACTTTGGATATGTAAGTATCTATAAGATAAGTGTTGATGTGTTATCGTGTTGCTGGTATTAGGTACTTTAATTGCGCAAGTAATTAACACTTCTTTTGTTCACCTCATTGTCATTTTTCTTAAACTGAGACTATTAGCAGCCCGTTCTGTACTACGCGTAGACATCAAATCATTACAGCAGTTGATACAAGACAGCCTTGAGATGTGTGATGCTAATTAAGTAAAAAAACTCCAAATTAAATATCGGTTCCTTATAACTAATGAGAAATGACCATCTACATGAGACAATATTCATTTTTTAATTCACTGATCATGAAGTATTGCTTTAGTATGTTGTAGTAAATCACCCAAAAAATCCATTAACAAAGCTTTTCTGTCCCTGCAAGTACAAAGAATATTAATTATTTTTTGCTTTCTGAAACTAGGTTTTTTTCTTCTCCTCTTCCTACAGTCTTCATTGACAAATGTTTGCGAATCCGTTCTCCAAAAATAACCAGGGAATATAAATCTGCAATGATTTCGCTAATGTATAGGTACATACAAGGGCCTTCCTTTATATTCTGATACATCCTACGTGTAAAAGCAAAACTGTGGTTTAGCTTTTTAACTTTTAGGGGCTGTAGCAAAGAACATAGATCTCTCTCTCTTGTCTGTATGGTTTGTTTGAACTACAGAAGTTGAAGCTGTGGTCTTTGAGTAAATACATAAAACTACTAAAACTCGTTGATGTGCAACTATATTATGCGGGGCAGTTGTGATGGAGGATTATAATGGTGAGAATTGTTTAATTGTTGTTTTTGATCAAAAACCGTTGGCACAATGACTTTTGCAAGATGAAATAGAGACTTGATTTTTTTAAAAAAATTAATGCCACATGTGTCCTCTTGGGGCTTCATTTTTCTCGCTTCCAAACACCAACCTGTTTTCTTTAAAGCTACATATTTTCCACTAGTATTTTCTGACTGCAGAGAGGGGTTTCTTTGATTGTTGTATGAAGTAATATGTGTTCTTCCATACTAAATAACTTTGCAAGGTAACTTTTTTTTTTTTCCATTTATATAACAAATTCAAGTTAAAATTAGAAGGGGTAAATTTATAAAGAAGAGAAACCAGAGGTTTAAAAATTGTGTGAGATCAATTTCTAATATTCATATTCACAACTCCAGGGTATTATAGAGTGGTGAATGAAGAGGTGTGATTTGCCGTACTAACACGCTAGTAGGTCATACGTGCTTTTTTCAAGGCACACTATATATGTACATAGGCATGTGTATGTATTGAGTCCATGAAATGAAAGAAATTGTTAAGTCTTGGACAATGAAAGTCAGAGAATATATACATAAAAGATTATTTTGCCAGCATTTAATGAAGCAGTAGAGAGAATAGAAGTTTTGATTTAAGGAATAGGCAAAAATTAAGATATTTACCTTAAATAAAGGCCAGCATTTCATAACCTGTTCTGTAGAGGTGATCGTGTCTTAAAAATGTGTGATATGCAAAGTACACTCTGTTGCCTTATTGCTTCAAGGTGCAGCCCTGCTGGTGATATCAATAGAGACATTTCCACTGACAGCCCAAAAAAATGCAAGCACAAAGAAAAAAAATCACATTAAAACGTATTTCTCTTTTGGACTTTAGGTCCTTGTCAGTTCCTCTAAAAAGTACAGTCATGTATCTGCATTACCCTCTCCCCTAAACTAATTTTCATTCTGATAGAGTGTGGCAGTCTTTAAGCACTATATATTTATTAATTGATTTACTACATTAATCTTCTGACACAGTGTATGAACTCTTTGGGAAGAATATTGGAACACTCCAGGCGACTCCAGTCTCATTTTCTCTCCTTTTCTCTTTGCCTCTGCTGTCGTTTATCCTTTGCCTTTTTTTCTGTAACTAGTGAGGCTGCAGAAAAGTTGGTGGGTAGATAAGGTTTGGTGATCCCTTTGCGGCCACTGATTTCTTTGACCACCCTTAGCCTCGTTTTTTTTGTTGTTGTTTTTTTTTTTTTTGGGGGGGGTGGTGTTTTTTTGTTTTGTTTTGTTTGTTTTTTTTTATAAATAATATATAATTAAAAAGTAATCACATTGTAATGCAATTCGATCTAGAAATGGTTAAATTACGCCAGTCTCATAGAACTATTCTGTTAGTTTGGTGTGGAGGTAAACGTTTCTTCCTTTGGCCAACTGAATTTTCTATTTCTAGTCTAATTTTTGGATACAAAATGTCCAGCTACATTTAGGGATCTAGGTCGATTTTGATGTCATAAGCTGATTTTACTATTATCAGTCCGATTACCTGCATGGCTGTTACAGCTTTAGTAGGTATTTTTATGTTAGGCAAAGAACACTTATAGGTCAGGTCCTGATTCTGGTGGCTGCTCTTGGCCTGATCACCTGAAGAGCTGTATTGTGACTCCACCGCATGTGTGCCCAGAGATATTTTTGGATAATGATCCAAAACTGAACTGTTTTAGAAAAATTTCCTCTCCCTCTTTTTCCCTCTTCATCAGCCTTTGTGCAACCTTCAACGTATTTTTTCTACTTTTCTCCAGTGGCTATCAGCTACGTTAGAGAAGAAGAGATGAGGCCTGTGGCTCTGCTAATTGTTTACATCTGTGTAGCAAAGATGAGCAAGTGTCTGACACACAGAAAACAGTGTTCTGGAAAAAGATAGCCAAAGGGAAAGTACTTGTTGGAGAGTCATCTCAAATAGAGCTCCTGGCAGAGTCATAATGGCAGTATGCAAACAGTCTGCATGTTTCTAAACAAAAATAAGTATTTAAACAATTAAAGTTACTGTATAATATTAGATTTAGACTGTTCTCGGTTTGGTTCTCTCTAGCACTTACAAAACCACACAAAGAAGAAAAGACAAGAAACTGTAGAGCATCATAAACCCAATATCCATATGTTGTGGTTTGCACCTGTGAGTTCATTTGTATATAATACTGGTGCGGATGCCAAAAGTCTCTCACAGGAGTAGAGAAATTGGGGTTTTGTGTGCTGCTACGAGCCTAGTTAAACTTTACCAATAGATAACCTTTTGAACTGTTTTGTCTACAGTAACACACGGAATGGGAAACAGTCCTTCAGAAGTGAATTTCAGTGTTTTTTACTTTTAATTATGAGCTTTTGACTGACTAAACTTATATATCATAGAATCATAGAATTATTTAGGATGGAAAAGATGTTTAAGATCATCAAGTCCAACTGTTAACCCAGCACTGCCAAGTCCACCTCTAAACCCTGTCCTGAACTGTCACTTCTACACATCTTTTAAATTCCCCCAGAGATGATGACTCCACCACTTCCCTGGGCAGCTGCTTCCAATGCTTGACAACCCTTTTGGTGAAGAAATTTTTCTTGATATCCAATATAAACCTCCCCTGCTGCAACTTGAAGTCGTTTCCTCTCGTCCTATTGATTGTTACCTGGGAGAAGAGACTGACCCCACCTCACTGCACCCTCCTTTCAGGTAGTTGTAGAGAGCAGTAAGGTCTCCCCTGAGCCTCCTTTTCTCCAGGCTGAACACCCCCAGTTCCTTCAGCTGCTCCTCATAAGACTTGTGCTCTAGACCCTGCACCAGCCTCGTTGCCCTTCTCTGGACACACTCCAGCCCCTCAGTGTCTTTCTTTTATTGAGGGGCCCAAACCTGAACACAGTGTTTGAGGTGCAGCCTCACCAGTGCTGAGTACAGGGGGACAATTCCTCCCCTCGTCCTGCTGGCCACACTATTTATGACACAAGCCAGGGTGCTGTTGGCCTTCTTGGCCACGTGGGCACGCGCTGGCTCATACTCAGCTGTCTGTCGACCAACACCCCCAGGTCCTTTTCTGCCTTTCCAGGCACTCTTCCCCAAGAGGGTAGCGTTTCATGGGGCTGTTGTGACCCAAGTGCAGAACCTGGCACTGAGCCTTATTGAACCTTACACAGTTGGCCTCGGCCCATCCATCCAGCCTGTCCACGTCCCTCTGTAGAGCCTTACTATCCTAAAACAGATTAACACTCCATCCCAACTTGGTGTCATCTGCAAACTTACTGAGGGGACAGCACTCTAAGCACAGTCCAAGATCAATGCAAATCTTTGCCTGGATTTGGAAAACTTTGACTTGAATAGCTGTGTTTCTTCTCCCTGTACAAAGCAAAATGAGCCAAAGCCTGTTCTTGAAAAGGGAGGTAGATAGCAAAGAGCTGATTGTGTCGACACCCCTTTGTTTATAAAGAGAGAGGAGAAATGAGACACTTGGCACTAGATATGTAAGAGCTGTGAATCAGCAGAGATGACTGATTTTCAATCTGTGATGACTCAGAGTCATCTTTTGATTTCTAAAGTTCTTCATTTTATCTCTCTTTTTTTTTTTCCCCCCTGTTTGTTTCAGTATTGATTTCTACAGTCTCCAGCTCACCTTGTACCTTTAGTCTTAAGTTACGAGGGTGTACTATAACTATATTAATTCATTTGCAGACTCACAAGCCTGTAGGCTGCCACTGGTTTTATTCTTTTTTTGTGAAATATTATTTTGGAGACAACATGCTGTGTCTGTGAGGTCAGAGATTACAGCTATCATTCTGCTGCAAACACCATAATACTTTGCCTGCTTTCCTCTTCAGTTGACCACATCCTACCGTAATTGTATACTCGCCTTCTTTCATGGACATCTGAATACCCGATTTAATTGAATGTGACTTCAAATTTATATTCATTATCAGTCTCCGTGGTTGAATAAAGCATATGGATAAAGTAGCAATGAATAAGGTGTTACTTATGATACATAAATCCTTATTAAATATGAAATCCTTCCTTTGCATATATATAAGATACCAAAGAAAAAAAAACTTTAAGTAATTTCCATAAATCTATCCCAGTGTTTCAAAGTCTTGATTTTAAAAGTCTCTGTGAAAAATTACTTTTAAAAGCAGTTCTGAAAGCATGGGGGATACCACGAGGGTTTAGTTTACACTTCACACATTAACCTGTAACAACAGGAATTCATTTGTAGTATTCAACCTGTTGGAAGTTTTCAAACATTTAACATTAAGAAAAAGTTAATCATGGAACTATTGTCTCTTTTTCCCTTTAATATCTAATTTTCTCACAAAAGCAACCTCTTCTAATGGCCATAATTTAGCCCTAAACTTTAAATAACTTTAAGGTACAGTATGTTTTGTTTTGGCAGGATCAGAAACATTACTTTAAGGTGTTGTGATCTCAAGTTTTATAAAAGATAAGCACTTTTAAAATCCCTGGTTATTGATGATGAACTGGACAAAAAATAAATGTAAAAAAACTACCTGTGAGGATGACTTCTCACAGTTTTGAATATATATACTTTACGTTACTTTGGCTGCATGTGGCAGGTTGTTTCTTGTTGCCAGGAGCTATGTTAAAGAATAAATATCAAGATTTTTAATTAATTCTGCAATCTTAAATATTCTCTACTGCACTCTCAGTCCATAGTAGAAGTGGGGTACCAGCAGTGCTATGGAGGCAAGTTAACAGGGAAAAACAGGTCTCTCAATCTTAGATGTGTGTTTGAGAAGCCACATACTGTATTGTACCATAGTGGAGTATTTTCATTTAAGCACGTGTTTACCCAGAGAGATACTAAAAGTTGTGTGGATTGTTCTTTCTTTAACTTTGGGCTATTTTGGCTTAATTATAGTCGTTAATCATCTTCATCTGATAATACCGCAGAGAAGACCTACATAGTTGCTATATCAGAACTTCTTTAGAGGAATGCGTGCTTCAGTCAGAACAGTAAAAGACATTTTTCAACAACTCTGTTACTTGCATCAAAATAATCAATTTTGTCTTTGGGTCAGATTCCGTCCATTGTTTGTCTGTGATTTTGTACCTGGAAAGGTAAAAAAACCCCTTTTCTGGGGTTCCCATCTACGTGTGCAAACAGAGTTAAGTGCAAAGGCCATTGAACCCCTGGAATAAGGTTTTGTTCAAGATAAGCGCTCACTGTGGAGAAGGTTTACTCCATAGAGACACTTAGGAGAGCAGGATGGATCCGTGAGTCACTGATGTACACCACAAATGGGAATTTTAAAGGCATCACACAGCTTGGCATAATTGTTTCTTGTGGCTGAGGACAGCCTGGGATTAGAGCTGCTGGAAGATTGCTGGTCTTTAAATTGGATGCAGTGATGTAAAAGGGATGTACCGTATTTGGGTGCTTAGTCTTATTTAAAAGTCTAACTACTTACCTGAGGTGTTGAAGGAATAAGTAGTTTGTAAAAACTTAGCTGAGAAAGACACGCTGAAAAAATAAATTTAGAAGCAGCAGCTTTGATGCTTTTTTTGTAACACTTGTCAAATATGAGCATCTCTAAATGAATTTGCAAGAAGTGCAGGATGTGTTTTATCATAACTTAATAACTTTTTGTGGACCTTGAATTTGTGCTGGGCATACTTTCACGTCTCCTTTTGTCTTGCTACCTCTATAATCTTGGCAAATATCATTTATTCATACTTTGTAACTCCTTAGTAAACTTAGCACTCAAAGTGGTACCTTATTTTATGTGAAATGAAGGGGAATGCTTCTAGAATAAGACAAGGTGCGTAATGAAATAATATTCACCCATAATTTTTGCTAATAATCACTTGTGTATTGCTTATGATAGCAAAATCTAGTGGAAATAATCAGCTTGTAGATTCTCAGTGGCATTTTGTAAGTTCAAAATTTAGTATAGCAAGTGCCTGAAGGGAGGAAGATACATTTTTGGTTTAGTACAAATTCAAGTGAGATACCATATCAAAAGTGCATGGTAAAATGTCTTTGCTAATTCAGACAGTGTCCTTTAATGCTTCCTCATGGTGCCTCTTTGGAGGGACACCAGAGGTTGGGTTTGGTGGATTCCATCATCTCCTTCTGGAGGATATCACAAGGACTCCCTTAGTTCTTAACCCCCACTAAAGTGTAGGCACCTTCACTGGAGGGACTTCAGCCAGATTCACTGTACCCTGCACAGGTATTGCCAAAGCACAGAGCAGTTTCCTTCCATGCTTCCTCACGTGCTGGGAAGGTGCGGTGTGCTGTGACACGGTGTGACAAAATCAGAACTGGCTGTCTCCGTCAGTTCAACAGCCAAACAAATCTGAGCTGAAATGAACTGCTCTCCTCCTGTTACCAGCCGGTCTGCTCCTGGTCACAGCCTGCCTTCTGGAGGGTTTGAAAAAAAGCAGTGACCTGTCCCCGTGGCCACCCCAGGGCTGTGTATAATCTTGTGTCCTCGCCAGGCCTGATCCTGACCCCCACTGATGGGTGCACATCACGGGTCATCCCCACAGAGCTGACCAGTGTCCCAGGCTGGGCCTGCCCCAGCCACCTGCTGGTTGCCAGCCCTGGGGGGATGCCCCACAGTCCCTGGCTCACCTTTCTGCAGCCCAGATTTTTTTTTTCTTTTTTTTTTTTTTTCCTTTTCTCATTTAGCCATCTGTTAAGAAGCAGATATATCAAGGAGACAATCAGATATTCTGTTTCCCAAGCCAGACTCTTGAGCTGCACAGCCCTGCCTGAGCAGCACTGCTCCCATCCTCTTCACCCTCCAAACAGTGTCATGGTATGAGAGTTTGAACATTGAGATGGTGTATTACCATAATTGCAGCCAGTTGTTTTGACTATTTTTCCACCAACTGGCAAGGCTAGGAATTATTGTGTCTTTTGAAGGGAAGAAAAGACACCATCTGTCTTTTATATTCTTAGCATTCTTGCAGTGATGTAAAATACACTGAGATTATTTTCAAGAAGAACACTTTTAAATTCTTTTTTCCAAAGTTTTCTTGATAACACTGCCAGAAGTGGCTGTCTGCTAAAAAAAGCAAAGGAGTAAACAAGACCATAGAATCATAGAATGGTTTGAGTTGGAAGGGACCTTTTAAAGATGATCTAGTTCCAACCCCCTGCCACAGGCAGGGCCACCTTCCACTAGCCCAGGTTGCCCAAAGCCCCGTCCAACCTGGCCTTGAACCTTTCCAGGGAGGGGCCAGCCACAGCTTCTCTGGGCAGCCTGTGCCAGGGCCTCGCCCCCCTCACAGGGAATAATTTCTTCCTTAGATCTAATCTAAATCTGCCCTATTTCACTTTAAAACTGTTACCTCTTGTTCTATCCCTACACTCCTGATCAAGTCTGATCAAGACTCTCTCCCCATCTTTCCTGCAGCCCCTTTCAGCCCTGGGAGGCCGCTCTAAGGTCTCCCTGGAGCCTTCTCTTCTCCAGCTGAACCCCCCAACACTCTCAGCCTGTCCTCACAGGGGGGCTCCAGACCCCTCAGCATCTTTGTGGCCTCCTCTGGACTCGCTCAAGCAGGTCCATGTCCTTCTGCTGTTGGTGCCCCCAGAGCTGGACACAGCACTGCAAGGGGGGGTCTCCTGAGAGCAGAGCAGAGGGGGAGAATCCCCCCCCTCACCCAGCTGCCCACCCTGCACTGGGTGCAGCCCAGCACGTGGTTGGCTTTCTGGGCTGTGGGTGCACATTGCTGGTTCATGTTGAGCTTATCATCAACCATCAACACCACCAAGTCCTTTTCCTCAGGGCTGTTTTCAGTTGCTTTATCTCAAAGATAAAAGTTGCTAATCTTTATTTGCATTAGACGTTTCAGAAGGTGCAGTAGCTGGGTAGGATTCAGTGAGAAAAGCTTGTGCTGCTTCAAAGGCATCACAACATGAAGGTTTGTTTAACTTTTAATCAGCGAAGGTGGTAGGAATTGTGGGCTGGGCAGGCTTGGGACATGCTGTCTTCTTCCACTAATGTTGAGTGATTGAGATCTGTTAGCTTTTAGAGTCATTCTGCAGACAAAGCAGGTCACAAGTCTTCTATAAACCAGGGCTTTTTTGGACCAAAGTTCATCTTTATTTGTAGAGTCAAGTTGATTTCCAAAGCTTCGTGCTAGTAAGGAAACAGAAAGTACATATGAATTTATCTTAATCACATAAATAAGTTAATCACTTGTAATCTTAACCTTTCTGTTTTCGCTTCTAGTCTTAACCTTTCTGTTTTCACAAGTGGTGCAGAAAATTTCTCTTGAAAACAAAACAATGTGAGTAATACTTCTTGGAACATATTTCATTTTCCCCATATGCAGTTCCCAAGCAAAGAAATCTAATTCAGGAAGCTCCCCTACTAGTATTTTAAGTTAGATAACATATTTAACATTGCAGGATGTTTGTGTCCCGAAGGAATCTTTTCTTTTAAAAGCAAGAAGCATTAAATCAAAATTAAATCCCAAAATCTTTAGATGGGAACATACCAGACTAGTCCTATTGAGATTTTAAATGTTAATTAAGATTAATTCTTTTCATTCATTAAATTTGGAAGTTATATATATATATATATATATATATATATATATGTTTATATATTTTTGGTCACAGATCTCAGTTTTCCATTTGATAAGGTATGAATGCTGAAAGCCCTCTAGAAATCTTGGGTTTATACTTAAGTAATGCAAGTACCATGTTTTACATGCTTCAGAGATCTAAGGTTTTTTAATGAATGTTCTCTATTTCAGAAGAAAAGATCCTTTTTTTCTCTTCACACTCTATTCACAGTTGCTCTAATGCAATGAATAAGCAATCTATAAATGGCAAATCAGAAAATTAGTTTGGTTTTGTTAAATGTTAGGTGCCCTCAAGTCCTGATGCAACTGAAATGAGAATCAAATTAAACCATTCAATTTTATATGACCTACCTGACATTGCGTGCTAGGCTGTCCTAAGCTGCTTTATTTATATTCTTTTTTGAAAGCTCTGCGGAGTTAAACCAGTCCTAGAGGAATCCTGGGCACTGCCAGAGGTTTTAGTGAGCTTTATGTGCATGTGTCCATGGGATGCTTCATGGGATGAAGTGTCCTACCTCCAGGTAACAAGAAAAAGAGTAAAATGCCCAAGGTCCAAGAAAAAAAACCAAAACAAAACAACCCAAAGCTCCACGCTGCTGCCTGGGAAGGGCGTAGAGCTGCATTGCCCCCACCTCTTGTTTTCTGGGATGGTACAGGGGTCTCTGCCAGCACCGGGAGGTCAAACCTCTCAGAGTTTTATTACCGTGGTCCTTAAGTCTTAACATCTAGTTAGGTTTTAATCGTCTCTTAACATTCTGTTGTTAATTTCATCCTATATTTTACTGGAAAATTTAGGAAAGTTGTATTATTTGTGAAGTGTTTTAATACATCTACTTTTTCTAAGCACTTCTTTAACCTCGAGCATAATGTGAATAGTAGTTTCTTTTCTTTGAGTTCAGAGGGTATTTAGACTCCTTAGCCTTAACTTAGAAATGCAGTTTTATTGAAAAGCTCTATGTAGCATATGGCCGTAATAAAATATCAGTGGGGTTTTTTTTCATCCTGGAAGCACACAAATTCTTTAAGACAGAGTACATTCGTGCCCATATAAATTGCTTTTTTATGCCCAGTAGAGGTATGCCATGTTTCTGTTAATCTGTGTTACGTCGAGGATGTGATTGGTGTCACTCCATCAGTGCCAGGTGTGGAGGTGGAAGGTCAGGGGAGGGAAGCAGGACGTTGCACATCACACCTTCCCGCCTGGTGGATGTGGGTGTTTTAGGGGTGCTCTGCTCGGGAAAGGGGAGCACCTGCCCTCTGCTGATGGGAGTTGTGTAAAAGAATACCGGCAAAAGCATTTTAAACCACTGAAAACTGGTAATTTTGCCCACTCTAAATGGTGGAAGGTTTTTTTGGTATGTAGCACAGCAGTGAAAATTTTTAATTTAAGTTTTCTAATGGGACGAGGTTTTTTAAGTTAGGATTTGTATTTAATGGGCTGTGCTGAGAGCTATCTGTGTTTGTTACAGAAATTATAAATTCCTCACCCCCAGCTCTGCTTTGCTTTTTCCTTCTGACTAGTTCTGCCAAAGCTGAGATTTTCCCACACATAAGGGAGCTTTCTGTGATTTCTGTCCTTCGTCTTGAAGTTAGTGCCTTGAAGAAGGTGAAAGCATATTGTACATGAGCACAGTGCATCCTAGGATGTATTTCCCTTGAGGAGTGTTACAAGCTGTCAGAGTTTAGCACAGACTCAAGGCTCCAACAAATGCAATCAAGGAGCTTTAAGTTGTTTCCTGAAAATTTTCCACACCTTCAGTCTCTGTGTAGCTAATCATAAACTGTCTATACATTATGATTCATCCTCTAAATGAGATAAAACCCTTCAGACCTCTGTTCTTTGCAGTGTGTTCGAAATCTCCGTCTTTATCATGTGAAATTATGTCTGTTGTTTTATTTATCAGTCAGAAGCACCTCTAAGATAAACGAAAGAGATCCTTAATAATGCCTGAACTTCCTCAAAACCCCCTGTACTTAACACTTCAGAGATAAGGGGACACAGAGTGATTGCAGCCAGGATGGTATCCCAAAGGGAGCAATCACAGCATCCTTATCTTCTCCCTACTGTCCTGTACTGCAGTTTCAGAGGCAGACTTCTGGGCTAGAGGAACAGTTTCTTTGATCTAATGCAGCCATAAATACATAAAATTTATATGTAATTTCATAAATATCTACAATTATCTCTATAGCACAACAGTGAATGTAAATGCTGGTAGCTATGACTCTTGATATGGTAGTCACAAGGCAGTTGAATGTCTTATGATACTTTTAGTGTTTGCAAAGCTTAATTTTAGCTTTTAGGTGGAAACCACCTGTATTTTAGGAAATAATCCTCTCTGTGACCCATTGATTTCCTTTTAATTGCACTAATCATTTCTTGCCGATTTTAAGTTTCCTAAATACAGCAGTGAAAATGCACTAAAAATCTGCAAAATGGACTAAATACATGGAGTGTTGCCCTTAGCTTTAAAATGGAAATGCAATATAGAACTTTGTTTGCCTTGTTGTCGATATAAAAATATATATAAGAAAATTTTCTGTGTGTTTTTTTAGGTCCTGAGGAAGCAGATTTCAAGTGCAGCCCGAATTATGTTGGCTGCATCGGTACAAACAAATGCATTCACCTGTCCCAGCTCTGCAATGGTGTCTACGACTGTTCTGATGGGTACGACGAAGGAGTACATTGCCGGGGTGAGTAAATTTGATGAGGAAAAAATGCTTTAACCTGACATATTCTGCTATATTTATTTTGTTGAATTCAAAGAAAACAAGAACTTTCATATTCTTGGGAATATATATAAACCAGAAATGGATTGATAGAGGCATATTTTAATGTTTATTTTTAAAATATTTTATGTGAAGCAAATGCAAGTAAAAAGCCCATACAGGTTTTCAGACTTTAACAATTACTACTAACCTTGTATGATGGAAATGGTGAAGAAGGATGATGAAACCTTTTCTTATGAGCAAAGGCATACTGCCAGAATATTTTTTTTTCCTTATAACTTTTGTTTAAACAAAAAAGCCAAAGGAAAACAGTGAAAAGTACATCAGATTTGATATGAGCATTATCCTGCATTGAGGACTTGCTTTTGAGCGGTTTTATTCTAATAATCTACTGTTTAAGAGTGTAGTTATGAAAATTTGGAAATGAGAAATCTTAAGGAGAAATTGGTGGAGGTCAACATTTTTAGTATCTCAACCTCTGCTATTCAGAAGAGTTGTTAAGGTCTGCCTTGGGGATAGTTATAAGGCTGCCATATTAAGCCCAAGTCTTGGATGCCATGAGCCATTAAGACATCAGTTATTCTCAATCACTAGACAAATGATTGTTGATGATCCTCAACAGATCTCACGCTCAAAACCAGAAACTCAGGGACGGGTGCCGGGACTTCTGCTACAATCCAATGGCACAATATACAGTAAAAGTTCTAATTAATGGTATATTTTATAAAGTTAAATTAGAATTGATTTTCTGAACTGTCACAGTAAAATCTAAGCCCGCACCAAAAATAAGCCATATAAAAAAAAAAAAAAAAAAAAAAAATATATTTATATCACCAGGTGAGGATACAGGCTGTCATAAGATATATGACAATTCTTATTCAGAGTAATAATTTATTTTCTTGAAGACTCTCCTTTTGCATAGTCATTGTTCAATGAGGTTTACACAAAATCAAGATTTGTGTCAGCAAATTGAGCACTGGTCTCAGGATCCAAAAAATCCCAAAGGTTAAACTGACCAAAGCAGTATTTGGCCCAGACTGGAGCTTTCTGAAGTTGCAGTGTTTTTCAGAGAGGAGTATTGATCTCTTAAACACTGTCTAAACGTATATTCCTCAGTAATTCATATATTTGTATAAATTACTCTGGATTAAATGGCAGAGGATTAAAAACTTGAAGTGCTGAATATTTACTGCATTACAGCTCTCTTGTATTTTTATTGTATTTTAACTCTTTAAATTAGGAGATCAATGGAATCAGAAAAAACAAATAGATTAAACATAAAATTCTATGTTAGGGTAAATTAAGTATGTTTGGTTTTCAAATGTAGCGTTTTGGGTACGTAGTGTATACTTTTGGAATGTGATGGCATATAAAATACCTGATCTTTATTCATGCCTTTTAAATTCATGCTCAAATACACCTTGTAAGCTTCATGTTGATTCCCACTCCTTTATTATCATATATGAATATGAAAACTTCCCAATGGTAAAATTAATGTCAGCTCTAATAGATTACCATAGAATTTAATAAAGTATACTAAACAAACATTTTGTCTAAAACACACAGATCACATAGATAATTAAGTTCTTTTATACTATATTAAGTATTTCAACTTGTCTCCCAGTACCTCATCTAGTAGATGGTTAACAACTCGTTAAGATTGATTTTCGTAGCAATTATGTATTTTGACTTGCTTATTGGAAGCAGTTTAAATTATTGGTGGACACATTTCTGTCAGCAGCACATTTCTATCAGCAAAGCTAAAGAATATAGAAGACAATACGTTATGATCATGTAGTTTGATACTAACAACTGCCACTAATGTGTCATTATGATAAATTCCTATGTATTACGGGTTTGGTATGAATGCAATAGAGTTGTAATTAGTCTCTCTGTACATATCTATATATCAGAACGATGCACAAGTAACCTTTGAGTCAAGAGCTGCAAAGTTGCTTCAGAATCCTAGCCAAATAGCTTTTTCTCAATATTAGTAACAAAAATGGCTTTCTAAGTATGTCCTCCATTAATTAACATTGTGCATATTAAATATTTGATTGACCAAGAGGATAATGGTGGTTTTAAATATTTAATTGCAAACAATTCGGTCACAGAGCTGACTATGTTAAAATAATTTATTGCTAGTGACACTGATAGTGCTGTGTAAATAAGTCACGGTCCATGCACCAGGAAGAGAAGTTAGGATATAAAGTATGGGGTGTGTGACCATGACAAAGACCATTTCAGTGTACAGGTCACAGCTCCACAGGGGTGAAAACTTCTAATAACGCCTAAGAACTAATGGTGTATAAGCATTCAGTAAGAGGAATTTATTTTTCCAAATTTAACATTCTTATGTTAATTCATTATATGATGATCTTTGAGGGATATATTTAGGCCTGCACCTTTCCCTGGACAAGGAAAAATATGATCATATCTGCAGCGTGAAATGGTAATGTATGTGAAATTTCAAGGAAATAGTAATAAATACAATGACATTCCTGTCTCATCATCTTTTATTTCAGGCACATATGCATTTTTGCTGGTGAATGTAATGCATAAATTCAGGAGGGGTTGTGGCAATATGAAATAAAAAATGTTTTATTATGTATGGTTGTTTCACATTATGTGTTTCAATGTCCTTCAGAGGAGAAGGGGTTCGTGGTTCACTGAAACTGAAACTCACAGCATGTTAGTGTTAAGACATTTGTATTTAGTCATTTTGGATTTTTTGCAGTTTTCTGATTAATTAAAGAATGCTTCAGAGAGGCTGAATAAGCAAGGGACAAAGTATGTGTTAAACCCTCCTATAAAGCATAGGCTGAGGCTTGGGCTGTTCTACCGTCTGAGATTTGCCAGATAATTTCACTGCCATCCAATCCTGCTGAATGGGGGAGTTGGTGCCTATCAGCTCTTTGGAGGCTTGACAATCCTCAAATAAAATTTATCAATGCTAAAACTTGACCCAAGTTTGAGTACTTTTGGTAGAGGACTGATCTGGAGCCGCTCTTGACAGTTATGCTTCTTTCTTTAACACAGTTCTTCAGGTTTCTTATGAGAGACGGGTCTTTATTTCAGTTGCATTTTCAGTCACTTTTAAAGCTCAGCCATGCGGTGAGCTGAGAAGTCTTCTGCCACAGGGGAGTCACCGAATTATTGCAAGCTGAACTGTTTAGCTCTAAGTCTTTCCTTCCCATGGTTCATCCCAGTCCTGTATGAGGTTGCCGGGGGCATCACTGATATGGGACTGAGTCTGGCTGTGGTCAGTTAAAGTAGGTGTCATATGGCTACAGCTTGCTCCAGGCTCTGATTTTGTGGTCTTTTGAAGGTTAAAATACCATGTTATTCTTTGAAGGCTTTAGGACCAGCTTAGACAAATACCCGTTATGGATTAGATGGAGTTAACTGGTAAAAGATTAGATATAACCTTAAGATAATTTCTAGAGAATTAAAATCACTGTGAATCTTAGAAAGGGTTTTTTATAGGGCTGCAGGGGTGATCTGTACAGTTTTATAAATCGGTACTATATATATATATATATATATGGTAAAAAATTAAATGTGATGTGCCAAACATAGTTTTCGGTCTGTGAGTTAGAGCTATAGAAAACTGGGACTTTTACAGAATATAGAAATGTCCTTTTTCACATAACTAACTTAAGGGATATGTAGTTATTAATAGTTGCAGGAATAGTTATGCTAAAATTCTGGATATGCCAGTCAGAAAATACTAAAAGAATACTGAAGAAGAAAAAAAAAAAAAAAAAAAAAAAGGCCACTGCAAATATTCTGCATATCTTTGGCTTATTCCAATTTATCATAAAATGGAACATTTTTGGAACAATTACAGAGAGGCAAAAATGACATGGAATTAAGAGGCCAAGGTAAGAGCGGAGTGAAGGCACTGATTAAAATGCTCATGCTCTGACTTTGAAGTTGAAATATATTTTGCATTATACTGCAGCATCCATCGCATTTCTACGGATTGTGTTGTATTATGCAGTGGGAATACTACAGCAGGTTTATCCATCCTACTTGAGAAAACTCAAGAGTGTTAGTAGTGTGAATGTACACTTCTCTAACAGACACTTTCACTGTAAAGTCCATTGGGATTTCATTACATAGCCACCTGTCATGGCCTTGACGTGGATTATGCTCTTTATTTCTTTGGTTTGAGGATAGACAAGGCTTTGGGAAGGAGAATGGAGGAATGCTGTGGAGACTCCCTGGAAGTCTACTTGTGCTAGAACTCTGAAGTGTAAAGAATTGAGTAGGTTCTTGAGGATGATTTCTCTCATTCTAGTTGCTGCTACTGGTTAGCTACCAGTACTATCTGGCCAGTATCCCAGCTCTGTGACATGCAGGAGTCACCAGACCAGGGCTTGGTGGAGCTCAGGACATTTGTTTTCCTGGCTCTGAATCACAGCAGCTCCCCATGAAAATGGCATTGCATGACAGATGTGACTGTATCTTTTCCCATCTGAAATACTGATTATTCAGATTTTTATATCATCTTGTCTTGAAATTAACCATAATAACAGGACTGCAACGTTCATTAAAGCCCCTTGCTATTTGGGGAGTCATTGTAAATGAGGTGATTGCCTCATGTCTACCTGTCTGCCTACCTAGCACTGTTGACAAGACTGACCCTACAGGAGAATCAGAATTAATTTAATATTTTTGCTTGATATATTATCTAGATGTAACCCAGTGTCGTTTAGTAGGTTAATTAAGATTGAGAGGCTAGGAGAGATCGCAGAATCATGCGTAGATCACAGAAGTTACTTGATACTTTTTAAAATTAAAACTGAAATTTTGACAACAGGTGTCATAGAATCCTTCTAAATCCTCAGATTATTTGAATCTGTTAACTGTTATCTGAAACATAATCTCTAGTCAATAAAATATGCAAAGGCAAACTCTGGATCATTTAGTATTAAAAAACTGCAGAACACACATACAGAAGATTTGGCCAAATAATAGTTATGTTTGTAGCAGCCTATAATCAGAGTATTATTTTTCTGTTTAGGCTTTTTGAATGAATTGTTATCATAAGACGAAAATAAGTGCTGCTATTACTGAGTCATGTTTTTGTTCTGGCACTTCTACAGCTGGAACACTGGGAAATTTTAAGTAGTGTTTACCAGTGGGGACAATGCAAATTTCAGAATTTTATGGAAACCTCAGGCCGTTCAAGAATGAGGCGAAATTATAAAACTAAAAGTTATGGAGCTACATTTAGATCCTAGTCTTTTTTTTTTTTTTTTTTTTTTTTTTAGATGTGTAACAGGGTAACAAAAATGACCTAAATTGGTCAAGAATTCTAAATGTTCCCACCATTTTCTCATGAGACTGTTTCTAGAAGTAGTGCACACCTGCAAAAGAAATCCATGTAAATTCATTTGGTTTATTCTGACAACCTTAAAATCAGTCATCCTTTAAGACTGTGATGTACAAAGTGTCACATGAGGTCACGGAATCCTTGAACCCCCAGGAAATCTCACAGTGCTCCTGATGTACCAGTGGGGCTTCTGAAACCATCAGGTTATGTTCAAAATTATTCCCTCTGCGTTCTGCATCAAGCTTTTTACTTGTGGATATAAGACAGAAAAGAGGAAAAAAAGTGTAAGCACTAAAATAAGATGATCATAGGTATTTTTGTTTTGGAACAGAGCTTCTAGTAAGTAATTACATTTGTCTGGGTGAAGTTTTATTTTGCTTTCTTATTTTTATTGTATCTCCTTCTCATTTCACCGTCAAAATATCTGATTTCTTCCATATTAGTCTTTCCCATCTTTTTGCCTTAATAGAGTATGATGTGCCTTATTGAAATTAGCCAAGGTCATTTAGTCTGTTCTGCTGTCAAGACAAAGAAATCATGGGATTGGTGATTTAATAACTTTCTATCACAAAATCCTATTGCAGCAAAGCAAATTAAAGGTGGCTGGCAGGGGGATAGAGCAGTGGAAGACTTTTGAGTGATGTGATTTCATCCCACTTTTTATGGGCTGTTGCTAAAGACAATTTTTCTTAGGCCAGAATACACAAATGAAAACCCTTGTTAAAGTATCACCATTGTCTGTGTGGTAAATTAAGCGTAGAATTAAATGTTTGACCATATATGATGATAATATATGATAACGGATCATTATGTAATACATAGTTTACATAGAGTTTTGTGATCTTGTCCATAGAAGGAGCAATGTAAGTCTCCTCTGATCCCAATCAATATTTCTATTTCAAGTTGCAGTGTTCATTTTCCTGAGAAAAAATGTTGGATACTGTTCCTTAGTGGCAGAATCGTGGTCAGTTACGGTCAGTTATGGTCTCCCTGAATACAAACACAAAGATTTTGTTTTCCTGTTTAACACACATTTTTTAAATACATATACTTTCATGAAGGTCATGGAAACCATGTTTACAGTAGGAAATGCAGCGTTGAACGGTTGCACCACAGAGTTCTTAATCTTCCTTATGAGGGAGAGAAGTAAAGATTGTAACTCCAATATTTCACTTTTTCTATGATCCTATTGCCTAATAAAATGCTCAGAGCGTAGCAGAAATGTTAATATGTCATATTTTAAGCAAGATCATGGTAGTTAAGATGGCAAGTTAGTAGTGATGGTCGTTCACTGGCTCCTGCACAAACCTGATGAAACCAGCTACAATCAGTGTCAGAGGGGGATGCGGTGAATGATCTGAGACAGCTTTGTTGTATTTTCCAGGGATTTAGGTTTAATGATATTTATTGTTACCTGCTGTTGTTGTTGCTTGCTGTTACTGTTTTGAGGCTGCCCTCTACTGAGAAAAGAAAACAAACATTTAAGCTGTTCCTATGAGTATCCCCTTTTCAGTTTTATTCAACAGTTTGCATTATCTTTCTGTTGATTAGCGTCTACAGTTACCTGATTATTTTTCCCTGTTGCAGTAATAAAACCCTTTAAGGAATTTTCTTATGTAAGAAACGTAAGATGCTTTTTGTACAAATAAATTTCAAAGTACTTTTATGAAGATATACTCTGGGCATAATCTCTGTATCAGGAGTTTCAGCTATATTCACATGGCAAAAAAACCTGACACTCATAAACTCACCCCGCAAGCAGGAATTGTAGCTGCTGCCTGGCTCCCATGAGTTCACATCACTGAGTGTATCTTAACTGCATTTTCGATATATAAGTATTGGAGACAGCTTTTCAGTGAGGAGCAACTAAGGCCTGACACCAAATACTTACAAAACTCTGGTAACCTTGAGGCGCAGAGAGAACGATAGCATAAGGTTTATCTTCAGCTCTTGGCATAACATTTGGGGTGCGGGGGATAGCTTAGACACACTGAAATCTTATTTAAGAGTATTATTTTTTTTATTATTATTATTTTTTTGTTTGAGCATTTTTTTATTTTTCAGAATATACAGGAACTTTTGAGTTTAGACCTATAGCATAAGAAATCAATTAACATGTCTTACATTAACTAATAGTAGAATTATATCTGATGAGGAAAAAGGCATCCAAAGCACCTGTCAATGAAATGTGGTTATTAAATTTCCATGCCCTCTTATTCCAGTGACATTATTTGCCTATTCATTGCTCATATCAACAGAGTTTTAAAATAATTGGGCAACCAAGTGTTTGAAGTGGCGAAGAAAATTAAGTGAAAGGCATGTGCGCTGAAAAATGTGATTTTGGTCCTCCTAAAGCTATTCATAAAGTTGACCTAAATTTACAGAATGGTATCAAATTGAAGATGGAAAAGAAGAAAGAAAAGAGCAGATTCTGGGGCTAGCATCACATAATTTGTCAGAAGTGCAGTTGTCAGTTTGCTGCCCCCAGGAGTCCTCAGCCAAGCTAAATTATGAGACTTGGTTTCAAGTTCTTTCGCTCCCTGCCTGAGGGAATTTGACTTCCCAGCTCCTTATCTTCCCAAGGTGAATAAACAAAGGAGCAAACTACAAGATGTCCTGAATTGGGGGTATTTTTGCTCTTCATGGCACCATTATTTATGGAATAAACAGTTAAACATTTATTACAGCAAATACTTGAAGCTCAGGAACTGTTAATTTGAATTCTTATGGCAAAGAGTCAATTCTGGTCTCTCACTTGTTCCTATCTTGGGAATTTGTTGTGTATCATTAACCAAAGTGAGTAAATTCTGGGAGTTGAGGTAGGTGTAGTCCCACCTGGAATATATATGCCTCTGCACAACATCCACCTGCCTGGCCATGTATATACGGCATACACCGTATTCTGCTTTTTCACACAATGCAATTTGTAGCCGAAGAGAACTCATAAATTTTTCCTCTAGACAAGGACTTTAATTTCCTACCGCGTCCCACTTCTTGCATTTTGCAATTTTAAGCTCATGAAATTGTATGATCAAAAAGTCTTAAGTCATTTTCAAATTGTGTAATCTAGTTTAAAAATTAAAAGTTACCATCATTCCTTCGACTATGATAAACAAGTCAAGATGTCACCAGCAATTTTAAGTGAGATTGATAATACTCAGTGGTGTGAAGAAGTTCGCTTTGACACTTTGAGAAATAACTCTTGGTCTTCCGCTCCGAAGCAAGAACATGCACAGAGCATACAAAAACTGATTTGCAGAATTCATTATATCTTCTCTGGAAGATTTCAGTCATCTTTTCTCCCCGGAAATCTGTGTCAAGAAAGTGGAGCGTAGTCCTTAACTCACAGGAGTAATGCCTGTAATTTGAGTTATCTGTGAAATGTACAGATTAAAATACTGTGAGATGAAATGCAAAGAATTAATAATTGTGGGAGAAAGAAAAGAAGAAGAAGTTGTACCATAGGAAAGTACAGACGGTAAAAGGCCAGTGAAAAGAATCACTGGAAGCAATCAAGTAAGAACAAAAACTAGGGAAACACAGAGCCCAGTCAACAAGGTTCAGTATAATCCTTCACGTGAGGGTTAGTAAAGCAGACCTTTAAATCAGTGCACTCTGTTTGGAAATATGTGCGTCGAAGCGTAGGAACGTGTTCCCACTGCACTGACTCATATAAGAAAACAAGAGTTTACCGAGAGACTCTGTAATCTAAGAATTTTATGTTTTTTTTTCTGTGAGAACAAGTGTACTGAAACACATCCCTGCTGTGGATGCAATAGTATCAATCTCTGTAGCTCATCATCATTGCTGTGTGGTGGTTACTCCCTTTACCATTCGTGTCCTGGTTCTATAGGACATCGTAGATCTTACCACAGTTGCTCCACACACCACTTGTCTTGCCAGTATGCCACAATTTTTTTAAATGGTCAGAAGTTATGATTTATCATCATATTCTTAGAGATTTAGAATTGAAGGAACCGCCTCCATCCATACTATATACTGCAAAATTCCATTTCCTGGAATTTGGAGGGAGATCCAAAATTCACCTGAAACTCTGAAGTTCAGAAAATTTTCAGATGATATAAAATTATACTGATCTATGCTTCAGTATTGTAATAAATGTAATAGAATTGTAATGCATGTGAATCTCATATAATCTATACTGTTGGCATATATCAGAATAGACAGATTAATAATTTCTACTAATACTGGGTTTTAAACTCAACACATTATGCCAAGTAAATACAGACCTAATTTATTGTTCTCTATGTAAATAATGTTCTCTCAAGTTCATTAACAACTTCTTCAAGCCTGAAGACACCTGTTAAAAAAGTTTTAAATTAAGTAGTGTGCAAGAATGAAAAAAAAAAAAAAAAAAAAAAAATAGTGGCAACATGAGTTTAGCCTTTGGACTGAGTCTATCCAAACCGAAAAAATGTGCTTTCTTTTTTAATCACTTGTATCAGCTGCTGTTTAAGCATTTCCATATGCAAAAGAATTTGTTTGGATGGTTGTGGTTTTTTAAGAAACTCTAGGAAAATGCTACATCTGGAGAAGAATGAGCCATGTTTAAAGTTCAGGATGTGACCACGATCCACTCTGTGCAAAACAATGTTTTCTGGCATGCAGCTGTTGAATAAGGCTGCTGCAGTTGTACTGGCTGCTCTCTGAGTGTCTCTTTTAAACTGTGGGATATCATGGTAGAACATATCCTATGAAATCTGATTTTTTGAGAGTGTATTTAGCATCTTTCTAAAACAACTTTTGTCTATCCAGTCATTCTTAAAATCCATTTACATGTAGCAAAGTATTCAGAATGCTGTTTGGAAGATAAGATACCTTATACAGGGAGTGGATTAATGTAACAACGGACCATTGTCAGCCTTCCCATTTTCTCAAAAGAAGTGGTGACCAGTAAGATTAAAAAAGAGGAGGAATTAGCAGCAGACCAGATTACGATTCCAAAAATAGGTTTATCCAATGCACAGCGACACTTCTCTGACCCCTCTGTGATACAGCTTGGTTTCCACATTCATGTGAAGTTCCATAAAAGCTGATGTCAGGTTCCCAGAGCCAGATCAGCCTGAGAGAAAATGCCTGTGTTTTCAAATAAAAGACTCATTTAAGCCCCAAACACATCTCTTCGCCCTGTCGTAGAAGGTCAAAATCCTCACTCATTAAGAACTATATATGGTCTTTTAAACAAATGCACTTTTTAATTACCAGCAGGCAATTCAGCACAATTTGTTGCTGTCTAAGGTACTTTTTATTTTCTAATGGCCTTGCATATTTGATAGCCTCTTTGAAAATTATGCATCAGATGTAGGACCTGCCACTTGTTTAATTGACTTTTCCCCCTCTTTTAATGATGTGCATCTCCTAGAATTTTAACAGAAGCGAATCCAGCTATATATGGGAAAGACAGCTCTTTGTATCATTTATGTACCCTTGTAACACAACTGTAAAGGTGATGGTCTCCCAGCCAAAGCCTGCTTGTCCCCAGAGGATCTTTTTGGGGTAGGGGCATTGGAGCTCTGACCTATCTACCTTTCTTAGACTGGGTATCTAAGAGAGAAAATGCCCCCTGCTGAAGGACAGGAACTGTCAGTTGTTCTACCCCCTTTTTCTGGGAAGCTGGAACACTGCCTATTCAGAAATTATTCCTTGCAGGGCTCTGGTTTTCTTTCTTTCTTCTTCTTTTTTTTTTTTTTTTTTTTTTTTCCCCTCCCCTCAAATAAAGCTCTTGTACTTGAAGGAACAATTTCAATCTGTTTATTAATTTTAAACATGATAATAAGGTACCACTATGGCATGCTTCTTCAGTGTTATTACAAGTTATATTTCAGCAACTGTCCCAGAATAATAGCTTGTGCCCTGGACTAGTTGTGTCATCATTTTCGTAATCATTTGTTCAGTTGCATTCTTTGTTATTGACTGTTATATTTATTAAAAACAAACATCTTACTTTAATGAGCATTCAGATCTTGATTTGCTTCCTAAACTAAATTCTTAAACAAAAATAAAACCGATGTGAAGTCACATTTTATGTTCTATTTTAAAATATTTCTGGTGGAACAGTTCCATCTGGGATCAAGGCATTATAGGCATTGTAGAAAGTGACATAGATTTATAGATTAAAAAAAAAAGACTAGTTCACAATTCTGAAGCAGCAAAATATTTAGTTGTCTTTTATCAAATTTGAGCTTTTTTACTTCATTGAAAAACAATGAAGTGATAGAAGAATGTCATGAAAAATTTATGTGCAGGTAAGATTTCTACAGGAAAGCCATGAATATAGTTTTAAATTCTCATACTAATGGCATGCAGTTGCATCAAGAAGGTAAAAGAGGACGGGAGTAAGTTCTGTTCTGCACGTTGTTACATAAAATGTGCACAGTTACATAAATCCTGTTCAGACATCCCGAGTACTTGCATTTAAGGTACATAGTAATTAAAAATACTTTTGCAACGTGCAACTGTTCTGCTTTCTGCCATGAACCAACACTCCTAAGTTAAGTTTAAAAATAGTCAGAGGATTGCTTACAAATTTAAGTGGACACGGTGTGGAGCCCATACTTGGTAAACTTGAATGTCTTGCGATGCATAAATATGCGAAGTGCTATACTAGCCCTTCAGAAAAACCTGGGCTTGTCTCCTGTCCTTAGCATGGGAGCTGGATGTTTTGATTTTTAGACAAGGGAAGAAAACACAAATCCAAACTTAATCTCATGTTGGTCATAATGCCTGGCATTGGAGGAAAGGATAAAACACTGTGATCTTCAAACTGTCATTTCCCCCTCTTGAGCTTAATGGAAAAATGCGTTAAATAGCAACGTCTTTTAGTGACGTGTTGTGGATTATTGTTCAGATGCCGTAAAATGGGGATCGTCGATGCTTCCGTCCTTACTGAGAAGGTTACTGGTGCTACATATTTGTCCTATTTACAAAAGAGAACTAGATGAAAAGCAAAATACACCCTTACACAATCCCCACAGAAAATTAAGGTTCCTACTATTTGAAAACTTTTTGAAGTCCACCAGTATGTGCCAGGTTTCTCAATATTGTCTTGAAACTGTTGTAAAGACATGAATCATTCCAGTGCTAAAACTATGAAATTTGCAGGATATGAAGAGTAACATGCATGTCCTGTTAAATGCAGAAATTTGCAATCTCACTGTTTACATACCTTAAAAAAAGTCCATACGTTATATATAGTAAAAAATCGTTGAGCCAGTCCAGGAATTTTTTTCCCTCCTGATGCCAAAGGGACCTACAGCTGGGAAGAGCCATTTGCAAAAATCCTCTATTCTAAGACTCATCACAAAGTCAGAGAGAACCCTTGCTGCCTACCTAAGGAAATACATAACACATGTGAGACATACCTAAGGATGTACGTGATACATATGTGAGCACGCAGAAGGAGGGAGAAGCTGGCTCTCGTGTATATTCACATAGAGCTGCCCAGCAACGGGGCTGTTTTGGATGTGAGCTCTGTGGATGTCCGTGTCCACCCTGACATACTTATAAAAGGCAAGTATTTAGCCCTCAAGTACTTGCATAAGGAAAGTCAGTCTGTTCATCTGAATAAAGCCGCTATCAGTGTTCACCATGGCATCCAGGAAGCTCTTCTTAATGTATGGACTGTAAATGAAAGTAGAAATTGCTCTTGGCTTGCGTTAGCACGAGTTACAATCATCTTCCAAGTAAAAAGTAATGTGAATGAAATACAATTCTTGTTAGCGGATACATCTGCAGGCCCTTGCTTCTGACTTCAGCTGTGAAAGTGCTTCTCACATCTTTCTTTTTCCCCTTAATGAAGGCACAGCTGTGCATTTAGGGACTTGACAAAGACTGTGATTAGGAGGACTTCCAAAATAATTTATCTGCCTTCAAAAAGAGTTGTTATTAGCAACTAATTCTTGGTGAGATTTATTATTGTCTCAAGTTGTGGGCATTTTTTGGTGGTAGAAGCATGGAAAAGCTGTAGCAGTTTAGTAAATCTTTGCGTGTTCCAGAATTGCTACGGTATTTCAATTTGGCTTTGAGGTCTGGATGAACAAGTCGTAGACTCTGTAAAATTTGAAAACTTGTATTTCAGGTAGAAATTACTGGGGGTTTCTTTGGTTCTGTTTTGATTGTGGGTGGTTTTTGTTTTTTGGGGGTTGTTGGTTTTTTTTGTTTTGTTTTGTTTTGGGGTTTTTTGTTTTTGTGGGTTTTTTTTGTCATTTCTTGTTCATTGCCACAAGTTTTACTGCTTTTGGATTGCCATTACTGCCTCCTGGGAGCCACGTTTTTGGGGCTAGATGGATAATTGCTGCAAGTAAGAAATCTAGACAAGGAAACAAGAACAGCTTTTAGCTATGCTCATTCTCTCTCATCTTGTACATGTACCAACTGGAGTTTTCTCTTAGTCATTCCCTACTCCTGAACATGGGAAAAGGTGAGTAGGCAGCCTCACACCTACTAACTTTCCCTTACCAGCTCTCATCCTTGGTTATGGTCTTTGCCTCATGGAGAGGTGGACTCTACTCATCCGTTCCATGCTGTTGACGTGCAGAGAAGTTACTGTGCTGCAATCTTTAGCTGTAATACATGTTCTATTCATAATTTCTGTTCAAGAGCTTGCCTCCCTGTGTGAGAGGATTATTAATGTAGATGAGAAGTCTGTTTGGGCTATGTAAAATATTTCAAGAGATTTCCAAGGAGCTGACAATGCTGATGTTCAGCACTGCGAGTTCTGATGACAAGTAGCTTGGGAATGTTGACTGTAGTGTTAAACATACATCGAGAATGTATTTCATGCTTTAGGTGTAACAGAGACTCTTTCCTATTCTGAACTGACCTGTGCTATAGAAAGTGTAGTTTTAATTTTAAAAAGATAGTAATTATTGCCTCTCACTCTGGGAAGTCATGAAATTGTGACCATATCTAAGCGTGAGTATTTGTACTTCTAGTATTTGGGAATCTATAATCAGAACAAACTTTAACATTAGTAGTAAGCTGATAGGATTTTATTGATTCTACTGCAGTTATACTGTATATATTTCTAAAGACCTGATCGTTTACGGATATAGAGCAAGCAGATGATGGGATTCAGCTGTCAGTCTGAGGCACAGCCTAAGTACTTATTCAGTTTTTACTTAGATTTTTCTCAGGTAAGCTACCAGTGAGCAAGACTCTTACGCAGGTATTTGTGGCACAGTGAGTGGTTTTCCTGAGCATAGACAATACAGACTTTTTCTTTTTTTTTTTTTTTATTTTCCCCCAGCATTTTATTGCTAACTTTGTGGAGGAAGGTACTTGCATCTGACTGTTAACAATTACTTTTTCTGGGGGGAGAAGATGGGAAAACAATAACATGGTAATTGATTCTGTTCTTTCTTAATAGACATTAGCCATTGGGGAGTTTTTAATAAAAAGTAATCTAAATGGGTTTATATTTTGCTGTATACAGAAGACTAAAATATTTGTAAATTAAAGGTCAAAGGTGAATTTTTAAGACCATTTTATACTCGCTTTTTATAAAACATCACAGAAACTCTGCCCTTTGAAATATGAATAACATAGGCTTTGTTGTATTTTTTTCCCATGCTGATTCATTTTAAGAAAAGAATTGCAAAACCTCCAATAAATCCATGCTGTACATTAAGATGTTTACTTTAGAGAAAGGTCAGACAATATATTATAGAATTAGAATCTAGAATTTTTGAAAAATAGATTTTATTCATTGTGATAAAGATTTAAAATAATCACTGGAAAGTAAGACCCATAAAATATTGATTTAAATAATTTGACGTTTCCCTGCATTTGCATCAGAGATGCCTTGTCTCTGCAATAGTATCATGGTAACTCTTCTCTTCTGTACTACTTGCACAGCACAGTTAGCTGATGAACTTGGGAATAGTTGATCAAGTACGTTGTGGCTCTGGAGGGTGTGAAGGTGGTGCTGAGATGCAGGAGATCTGTGGGTCCTGGCAGGAAGATGCCCAAGGGAGGATAGCACTATGCTACCTGAAATAGCAGAGTTCAACTGGGAAATCTTAGTCCTGGTGCATCGTTACTCTTCGTGGGATGTCCTCCCCTCGTTTGCTCTGCACAGACCATTCAGTGGGCAAGAATTAACCAGCGACGATGATATATGAATATGACTGGTAGGAACCTTTGAAAGCACATCTGAAGTTACCTGGAATAAATAGCCATGCCATTTTAAAGAAGCTTACTAATTCTTTTTAATTCAATCCATATATGCTATTTTTAAAGAGATGTGTGTCACCAGCTGCAGTGTAATTTACTTTGAGAGTATACTGCTAAAATTTCTCTAGTCTCCTCAGAGAGTCATCCAAAGATGGATGTTTTCAGCGAAAAAGAGATACACATAATCCAAAACACTGCAGGATAAAGCTTTCATTACTGTTTTGAAGTTAATTGGAACTCATAATATTCATTCATATTTCTTGTCAGAAAGGCTTTTAAAAATAAAGTTTGTTTGAAAAATTGTGAGTACTTGATATTTTCAAGAAATCAAGAGATGTATTGATGGAAAGATCAAAAGACACAAAAGGTCTAATTAGTCTGTATGAAATGGAGTTCTTGGCACATTAGGCAATTGCCTCTCGTACTGGCCATCATACTTTTTGTCATTCGTTATTTCCTTTCGTATTTACCTGCATAGCTAGTTTGTCAAAGATTGGAAGTTTTCTGTCACAGGAGAAAACTCTGACTTGACAGAGGGAATCTGGTCTGTGGCTTGAACTCCTGGGTACTAAGGTAATAATTATTACCTTACAATAATTATAACTAGTCACTTCAGATACAATTATCACACACATAAGTATGCATATAAGGGAAAACCAGTTGGTTATTACATGGAGTCAGGATCAATGAGCCTGTAGGGTACTACAGTATAAAATAAAAACAGTGTGACTGCTATATTCAGAACACTCAACAGGCCCTCCTAATGAAAAAATATGCTAACAAGAGTAGAGAAAATGTTGGCTGCTGTGCCTCAATGAAAAAACAAAAGAGTTTCTATGAAATCTGATTGATTTGAAACTAAAACAAAGTTTAAGGGGGAAAACATATCACAGACTCCACAAAATTGCTAACAGTGCTTAGCATTTAAGTAAGAAGAATAAGAAGTTAAAGGAATAGTTTAAATGTCTTCTTTTTCTCCTTCCTTTAACAGTTCGTGTAATAACAATCAATGGCTATTTGCCTTTTAAGTTCCCATAATCTCTTCATGGAATGAAAATTTCAGAAGATGTTTCCCTGGTACAGTCAAATACTTTATGGATTTATATTGATGAAGATCTGTAGCCTGTTTGCAGCAGTGATATGTGCTCCTTTTTAATCCATCCATCTTTCAACAGTGACAAAAGGTGGCTGTTCTCTTTTTAGTCATAAAGTTAACTTCAAAAAAGCAGACGTCATTAAGTAAAAGAAAGTGATTTTCATCTTTGAATATCATCACAAACCCTTTTTTTTTTTTTTATTGATAGGTGCCAAAAAAAGGTTGCAATCATTTTGCGTTGCTTTAAAGCAGTGATAGCTTTACTTTGAGCACATCAAACCTGCGCTGGTGAATTAAAGAAGGCAGCAATTACCACATGGCTGTCGTTACTCACAGAGAGAAAACGATGAAGTTCATAAGTACAAGAGCTAGGTATTTTAATCATTAACAGGAATACTTAAATCTATTAATCATTTTGTTGTTGTTTGACTAATGTTCCATTGTTGGGCTTGATTTGCCAATGCATTCATTTGTTGCTTGTTATTTTGTCATTGAATTACAATTTCATCATTCCCTGACCTTGTTTGTCCTCTGCTCACGCAATTGCAGCGTAAGGGTGGTTGAAACCATTTGGATAAAATAAAACACAATGCAAACTTTTGTTTTGCAGTGAAACTGCAAGGAGCATAAATCTTAGTTAGGTTCAGCTGGTTTTCTGCTGTGGTTTCAGCCAAGACTGCTGGGAGGAGATCAAACACAGTGAGACAGTCCAACCTGAGAGCTACCCGGGTAGGCCAGGAGCATGGTGAACTAGGCATCTCCAAAATTTAAAATGGTCCGACATAAATTCGCATAAAATGCAGTTTGGGGACTGTTGAAATTTTGAGCTGTTTTAAAACTAATAAGCCAGATATGTTGTTGTATGTATGTTTTTATGGTTGTTGTTTTTTGTTTTTTGTTTTTTTTCTGCTATTGCTTCCGAAGTTATTTACAGCAAAATGAAAAAAAAAAAAAGAATTAGCTTTTATTTAACTGCAAAATATCTGCAACACTTTTACTCTTCCAGTTCGGTGCTATAGATCAAAAGTACAAGATTATTTTTATTTTAGAGTATTCCATGCACTAAAAAACTAATATAATAGTTATGCATGGTGGAGGATGGACATTTTAATGCCCTAATTTCCAGTACATAGGGAAAAGCCGATGCACCATATTGAAAACAAGAATTTGGTACAGTCCAAAATGTTTGAATTCTAACCTTCCTTTGAGTTCAAGGTTAATCTTGTGGATTCCTATAATTTTCACCCACTATTGGAATTTTACACTAGCATGGAGCCAGAAGTACTGGAAAGCCTGCCTCAGAGGACTTCATCTTAGATTGAAAATTAATTTCCTAAGCATTCATACACTAGCCTGTGTATCTAAGCCCAGACCAAACTAATCAATCTTTCTACCCGTAACTAATATTATAATGATAATTAATAAGATAAAGGATCTAACATTTCTGTGATAAACTTTTCTTCGGGATAATGGGACTGTGTAGAAAAAAAGAAATAACAAAACCTTTTGCTTCCGAGGGATTTTGTATCATTTAAATTGGAATTACATGAGAGATTATGAGATGAGAGAGACTGTTCCTTCCCTGCTCTGGTAGCGTCCAAGATAACACATTTTTATGATTACAGAATTCACCTGTTCACCAAGGTTAATAGCTATTTGAAACAGTGGCTTCTCTTTGGTTTCTATCCTGTACTGCAGCAGACATGATAATAAATGGTCCTGTCCAGTAGCTCTGTCTGGGTTTAAAGGTTTAAACAGAATAGTCCATCCCCGACTGAAACAGCAAGTTTGTGCCTTTCTTACACCGTGTGCTAGTGTGCTCACTAACGATTGGGGCGCTGACTCCAAGCCTTAAAATCTCCCGCAGCTCCTCACCTTAGATTTGGATTCAGCTCTTAGACTGTCATGGAGGATGATTATTATTGTTGCTAGTTAATGGCCTTCTCCATCTGTGCATCAATTGAAGGGATATCCTCCCAAACGAAAACAAATCTGGCGGCTGCCTGGAAATTTCAAGCAGCTGTGTCCTAGATAGGTACGGTTTTGTGTGCGCGACTGCTGAGAGATCTGCAGAATACGCTGCCACTGAGACTATTGCCTGGCTCAGGGTGGACTGGGAATGTGATCTTTAAAGAGAAAATTAACAGCACAATAAAAGAAGAATGTCTGCTTTTAACAGCTCTTCTTGTATCTTCTTTTCAGAGCTTGTTTGCGCTTTATCTCCTTCATGTTATGACAGAAGTTATGAATGTTGATGAGCCAATGCAGATCCTTAAGCACTTAGTCTTGGAACCGTTTGCCTATTCATACAGCAGAAGCTTGAGTCAGGTTCAGTCCATTTTACACAATTTATTCTCTAAAAGCGGTCTACAGAGTGTTTGGTGTAGCACAGAGGGCAGCTTGACCTGAACAGGATCACGCATGTTCCAGCTTTAGCCTGCGTGTAACTTCCGTCAGTGCCCTTTGTTGTGGAAAGGGCACAGAAATGCCTGTTTTCCTAAATGGCACCGGGCTAAGGGTGAAATGCAGTACACGGGGTAGCTGAGTGAAAACGGAGAACGGTCATGCCAGAGGCCTCATGAATAACCAAGTGATGGGCCTGGTACTGCTCCTCCTGCCCCCCAAGTACTCTGAATGTGTTGAAAACAGAACTAGACCTCCATCTCTCAGGTTAGGAAAGCCTTTGGTTCCTGCGGTATTTTATTCCAAAGTCCAGGCGTGCTGCGTTCTTTATCTTGACTATATTCTGTGAGGTCTATATAGACTTAACTTTCAACTCTGTATTTTACCCTGAGTTATCACTATTAGAAGGACTAGGGATGCTGTAGAAAAATTCCCTGCCTTCCATCCCAGACATGGATGCATTTCAGTTTGAGGGCAACTCTTAGATAGCTTGCAATTACTGTATGATCCTTTTGCATGGAAGATTATTACTGTACAGCACTGGCCTGAATATTTTTCTTATGTGTCAGTAATACAAGTGCTCAGCTCTTTGAGGCAAAATAGAGGAATAAAAGCCTAACCTCCCACACCAAAAAGTTGTGGTATGAAGTGGTTAATAGAAACAGTTATGAAATCATTATGTCCTGCCCATCCTTTTGACTTTTGGGAGCCTGAGACATTGCTCCTGTGCCTAGTCTCAGGATACGTGTGGCATGGAAGCTGCTGTTCCCCTCCTGGCAGCCCTTGGCACGTGTAGGAGGCGGGAAGGCTCACCATGCAGGTTTCTGAGGTTGCTGCACCTTTCCTTCAACGGCTTCTCAACAACAGCGTCTGTTTGGTCCTTGTGCCTTTTCACAAAACACATTTAAGGCTTCTGTATGGAAATAAAATAGAAAAGAATTACTTTCATTATGTTGGTTTTATTTGTTTTCTGACTTAGTCTAATGCACAGGATTTTTCTTGCCAGAATAAATTACACATTAGAAGCACTACAACAAAGGTATGTGCTGTTTCAGTGGAAATAAGTTGATACCAGCAAAAGTGCATAAATATGAGGGAAGTCCAACTGTGCATGTTAAGAAGACAATAACTGAAGGTAGGCTGGTTTTACACAACTTTTAAATAAAATTGTTATTCGTTACTGCACTGTCTGTGCTTTTGGCCCTTCTGCGTTCTCTACCTCCTCCTTGGTATTGACTTCTGGAATAATAATATTCTATGGAAGACGGGTTTGTAATTTGTGGTTGTAATTCACATTTCCCTAAGAATTTTGCACCCTGCTAGAGTTACGCCGCCCTGGCCTAGAGGTAGAAGCAGACTTTCTTGATCTTGCACCCCATTGAGCTGAGTAATGAAGGTAGAGGAGAGCAGCCAAGGCATCAAAAACATCCACCATCCACTTTTCTGAGAGATTTCCTGGGTTTTTTTATTCCTTTTTTTTTTTTTTTTTTTTTTTTAAAATACTTAGAAATAATCAAATGTATTGTTGTAAATATCAGCATGTTATTGCTGTGGATAAGTTTTACTGAAAAATCTATATTTCATGGAGTCTAAATTGTGCTGAATATCCAGAGGTATTCACTAGCTACTTCTACTGTTCCTGCTGTTTTTTTATGTACTTCATGGAAGTCATTTACGATGCTTGAGTCGCCAAAATTTAAGGTGACATGACAACCCGTAAAAGCATTTCAGTCTCCCAGAGACACTTGCGTACCATAAGAAAAGCAGTTAAACAAGTGAGAATCTTGATATTGATTTTGTCAATCTTCCTTACTGTCTCTTTTCAAAAAGGGATTCTCAATTCAGTATTTCGCACTGACTAACCCCTCTTTGCCCCTGAATGACCAACATAATTGTGCAGTTCGCTCCGGCGCAGTGAAACCAGCAGGCAGCCGTCGTCTGTCTGGTGCAGGAGTGTTAACCTTGTGAGTGACCCCTCTAGCACGTAGGCAAGAACAAATGGGGAATGTGCTGCTCTAATATTCCATACCGCACAAAATTAGAATCTATTTTAATGAAGTTCCATTTTTCTTGTGTCCACCCCAACACTTACTCATATCAGATGTACTTTCTTTAAGGACAAATTTCAGGGTCTTTTCTGTTACAAATTCTAAATTTTTTCTACAAAGTTGAAATTCTAGAAGGAAAATGAAAAATGTTTTGCTACTTATTTTCCTCTTACACGGGAAGAATTGCAATCTGCTACTCATGCTAAGGGAAACTCATGGGAGCAAGGGCACTGGATAAAGTATACTGTCAAGAACACTCATTGGAGTCTGCCTGTCTTCTTGAAGAGATAACTGTTCTCTTTACTAGGCTGTATATCCCAGGTTCATTTTCCAGAAATAAGAGTTTTTTCCAGTCAAACTGTATGTGATTCCGGGTGTTACTTTCACACTTCCAGACAGTGCCTACTGGGTCCTGACTGTTCAGCAATTCTGATTTGAAGTTTCTTGTCCATCATGCCAACCCACGGTGGATAATACATTTCTTCACGTTGACAAATACCTTGTAATGCATTGTGTTTTCAGTTTTCCAGTGGTTACAAAGCAGATTTGTGTACTTAGATCACAAGCAAATGCCAGTCCCTCTCCTAGCCGTGCGTTGGATCTTCTTGTGTCTTCAAAAGTGACTTGCTTTAACCATGTAGCGCCTGTGTGGAAGTACATACCACAGCTTATAAATGGAGTTGGCTTTAAGTGGAGCTTGTAGTTGTTTCGACAGCACTACTCAGCACCGCTTAGGCATGTACACGGTCTTGAAATAGTTGACTGCATTTCTGCTAGCTTTAATCCATAATTTTTATGGTCAGTTTAATCCAAGTCCACATAACAGACTCCTGATATTCCTCTCAATCTCTTCAACCATTGAACTCCAAAGTGAATTTGACTAAACAGAGCCTATTTATATATACTCTCATTTAGTCCTGACTGCATTGTAGATAAACTCTGCCCTGTCCTCTTCAACATCATCTTCCTTGCACTTCAGGACACTTGAAGGATAATTCTGTGCTACAGTTGCTGTGACTGTATACGGGCACAGTCACTTCTTTTACTGTTAAGTCACTAGCCTATTACTACATTTCCTTTAATATCTGCTTTACCTCCTGGGAGAGTTCCATTTTCTATGTTTTCTTTTTATTTTCTAACCCCTTACTGCAGTGTCCTTATACCCTGAGTACTTCTTTTGTCCTCTCCCAAATGCATTCATAGATTGGGTCAAATCCTTTGTCCAGCATATCACCTACACAATTACTGCTTCTGTCACCAGCCCCATCACAAATAGTTCACCTCTCCTTGTTGTTCGTAGTGGTACTCTTTGCTATGCATCTTAGAAAAATGTATGTCCCCCGCAGTGTGTTCAAGCTGGCACTGAAATTGCGTGATTGCCATGTTTTCCAGAGAATGTCCTAACTTAAATATCTGCAAACCTGCTTTCTTCTCTTTTAAGTGAATCATTCTCTTACCACATTTCAAGTTGTCCTGTCTCTTTCCTGATGAGCTCTGATGTTTCATAGCTCCGAAGATGTCATACTGTAATGCACTGAAGATTAATTTATATACATCTCCATTTAATCATCTTTGGAGTCTTCCTTCTTCTTAGATCATTCCCAGTAGTGTCTCATTAACTTCCACAGAAAACAGCATTCTTCTTCTTGTAGACTGCCCTTTCACTTCAAGGCAATTTTTAAGTCTTTTGCCTTTGTCTGCTCTGCTTCATTCTCTAAAATTGCCAGTGATTGTAAGCAGACTTCCAGCTGTACATGAGACTTCCTCAGTGATAGTGTAAAGACAGTGTTGAGAATCTTCTCATATTTTCTCTTTCTTCCAGTTCCCATCCAATAGCCTGTTTGCAAATGGCTTTTCTGAGCTGACTGAGTTAGGGGGAGGTAGACAGACGAACACCAAAGTGTTTCTTTGGTTCTTGTCATGCACGTGACAAGAGGACACCGTGTGAGTTTGTTGTGCTCAGACAGAAGCGCAATGGTTCACACCGGTAAATTTCTCCTCAGATCTTAAGGCTCAGGACTATCACTGTCCGTGGGAGATCTGCTGGTTTATGTGAGCACCCATTTTCTGGAGTTTGTCGTATCCTAGATCTGCTCAAATAAGCTCCAGTCTTTCTGTTGGGTAGATATGATGGATCTGAGAAAAAGGCTATGGCTGTCTGTGGGGGAGGTGTTGTGTCACACCAAAATATTCCGTCTAAAAAGCTGCTGCGTTACTGCTAAACTGTGCTCTTTGGAGTCGGGGTAGGGGGCAGATAATGGTGCTGACTTTCCCACTTGGATTAGGTTACGTTTCCAAATTTGTCAGAAAATTTTCAAAGTAGAAGTTATTTTTAGTAGCGGTCTTGTGTGTGTGTGTACAAAGGTAGGAGTAATGATGCCTTGATTAATAACCCCCACTTGGGAGACTTTTTCTACTGTGATTCCAAATCAAATTTATTATGTGAGAGTTTTAACAATTTTCTTTGAAGAATTGCCTTTTCCCTTCCATTCCAATGCCATTTTATTCTTCTCTCTTTTCTTTCTGATATATTTAGAGTTTTGTTTTGATCCGCTTTGCTTCATGTTCCAGACTTCTTCTTGTAAAAATATCTGTAATCAGTTTCTGACACTGGATGCTGATAAGAGCCAGCAGTAGTGGTAAATTCATTTAAGGGAGGCAGCAAATAGGTATTTAGTGCAGATGTTAATGTTAAAAGTCAGATTAAGTTTATACATTTTGGTTGTGAAACAAAGGCTGACACCCCTACAGAAGTCTTCATGTAAATTCTATTTTCATTCCTGTTAATGTGTAATAAATAAATAACACACAGGACAGTAAGGAAATTGACTGAACAAGAAAAAAATTATAGATCTGCATAGAAATTTTCTATTTTAGCTTCTCAGTTTATGTGTTGGGGGAGAGACAGTGTGTGTGTGTGTGTGTGGGGGGGTGTGCACGCCTTTCCTTTTTTTCCCTTCCCTAAATGCTATTTACAGGTGTATGAACTAAATTTAGTTCATTTCCACAGCTTAAACAGATGTTTACTGTTTTGACAAATATTCTCCAGCCAAAAGTCTGTGCATTTTAGTTATTTTAGTGTCTAACTGATTAAAGATTCCAAGGAAAATAATACAGTTGTGTCCTTTGAATCAATAAATTAAAATAGCAGTCTATCTTCCTTATTTCTTTTCCTTAGTTTATATATTTTAGCCATGTATTGATTAAAAGAATTTATCTCCAAGAAGAATCCATGGGATAAAAATTAAATCTGTACTGGTCTCATGATTCTTAAATTTTATAACAATTTAAATTCAACTTTGAATCAGTGTAATTCAACTGATTTGAGTGAGATTATTTGGCTGATACTTGTCAGAACTGGCTTCTAAACCTAACTAAACAAGCCTTTCTTAGGTGAGTTCTCCAGTAAAATGCAGCCAAGTGTACAAACCTGTGTCCTTGTTCATGCAGAGAGAGATAGATGGACAGCCTTTACCAGATGTTCTACAGAATGAAAGACAGTAGCTCTAAGTACTTGGAAAATAAATGTATAAATGTTTCAGACTGAGAACAGAGCCTCTCAGCACCTGGAATTTTAGTTGAAAGAACTGGAATCCTGTGTTGTTCTTCTGAACTGTCTTTTGGTGTTTTATTACATGGTCAAATGTAAGATTCAGTTGATTGTATTTGCCACTTTTGTTTAAATTCTTGATAGAATTCCAGATGTAGGTAGACTAATTTTTGTAGAAAATTTAAGTTTACAATGAAGGAAATATATATATATATATATATATATATATAATTTTTTTTTATTTTATTTTTTTTTTTTTTCCCTAAAGCACATCTTATAGCATCTTTTCATATAAAAGGAGACAGCAAGTTACAGAATACGGAAGATATTAAGATAATGTTGTTTATTTACTAGTTGTATAGTCTAGAGACATCAACAGTGCAAAAGGTCATGTTAATATTCTGATGCTACTTTTTGAGATTGTAGAAAGGTTTCTGCTTTATTTTAGAATGGTTTTAAGACTCTCAGTTATTCCTTCCCACAAACCACAGGAAAATAGCTATACCCTAAAATACCCAAATGCCTAAATTAATCATTCTCACAGGTATTGTGATTGGCTAGAATGAGATTATAGTCAGATCATAGTTTCAAAAGACAACTAAAGAGGTGTTAGACAATACTATTGTTTCTGGTTTTATAGATAAGGTGAAAAACAAAAGAGATTAAGTGATTAATCAGGAAGTCTGTGGCCTCACCAGGAAGAATAATGAAATTTCAAAGCACCTAAAAATGTGGCTACAGGTCCTCTCTGTATTATTATGGTGCTGTTAAAGTAGTGTATTTGCTGACTTTCTTTTCAATTGGTGCCAATGAAATTAATCACTGGGTTAATTCTAAACACAGTTTTGCTGACTGACCTGAACTGTGCTGTCATACATTATTATAACAATTTATACATGCTGATGGTTTCATACTCTCGAGGATAAAGTTTTAAAAATACATTATTTATACGAACATGTTAAATGACAAGAAAATTTACTAAATATGAAAGCATGGTCTAAAATTCCTCTGAGACCTGCCTGAGTGACCAGATAGTGAGATTTTATGTATCATTTCAGGTCCAGTTAGGCAACTTGTCTTCATAAATCTCTTCAGCATCTAGCCAGGTGATAAAAATCATGTCAAACATGACTATGCTGTTTATCATTTTATGTGCAAGTTTGTACACATTCCCACTCCTTCCACTACTATTAGCTCTAAGTAGACAAATATGATATATATATCCTGTGAAAGAGTGCTGATCGATATATTTTCCACTGCTTGAAAATAAAGATTTCAGGTTAACAAATTGATGGAACTCCACTGATCCTTAGGAAGAAAAAAAAATCTTCATTGTAGGGTAGATTGTGAATTTCCCATGAGAACAGAGTAACACTGAGAGATTATCAGTATGTTTTTGGTTGTTTTTTTTTTTTTTTCTCCCAGACCGTAAAGTATCAATTAGTATAATGCATTGCCAAGAAGTTTCTGTCAAAGTATGTTCTCCTCTTATTACAAAAGATTCCCTGAACACTCCAGAAAAATATGGGTGCTTTTAAGTTTGGAGAAAAAAATAGAAGGAAATCTTTATTAAGGAATGGGGGATTCTCCCCACCTCCCCTTTCCAAGGTAAATAATTTTCCCCTTGTTGTTGACAAGTGGTACCAAATATTAAAATTTTGTGGCTTGCTTCCAAATGGAAAAAAAAAAATATTAGTACTACATAACCAGAGCTTTATGCTCTTTGTGTAATGAGTATATTTGACACTACATATGTTGGTCTTTGGAACAAAGAAGTTAGACGCAGCCCACATGGGCAACTGCCTCTCTCTGGAGAACTTAAAGCAGAGGTCTCAGGAGATGACTCCTTCTCAGTTATTGATTCTAGTTAGAGAAATCAAGATGGGCAGAAAGCTTCCTCATTAATTGTCAGAAACCTTCCTCAAAGATTCTTTATCCAAAAAGCAACACAATAGTATTTTCTTTTAAGACTAAAACCTTGCTCATCTGCAAAAATAAATCTTTATCAGTTAAATCTTTAAATGTTTAACAGTGCCATCTGGTGACCTTTGCCATAACAACAGCAGTTGATTTCAGAGCATCTTTCTTTTGAGGATCTGAAAGGACTGCACAAACTACACGTCACCAACTGAAAACCCTACTTAAGGGAAACCTGAGACATTTGTTATTTCTGTTTGTCTTCCTGAATGCTACGGCTTCCAAAACTGAGATAGACTGATTCATAATCTTGTATTTTGTTCTTAATAATATAATAACAATTGAAATAATACATATGTAATATTTTATAGTTATAAAGGTACCTGAAGAAAGGCACATGTGGTTATTGCTGGGTAACCAGACATCAACACTATTAATAGTCACCTAATGAAAGATTCCTATGGCCTATGGTAGGAATGCAGGCACAGTCTAAAGAGAAATCACTTAAAACAGTGATGAGGACTCTGTATCCAGTGAGGAACCTTAACTGTCACAGTTTCCCTTCTTTTATCATCCAAATTGATAAATTTAATATTATGGTTTATTGTAAAAGTCTTAAACTTTCAGTTCCATTTTTTTTTCCCCAGTGGCAAGATACACACAACTCATATTCTTAATCCTTGCCTGTTTTGTGCATTCAAATTTGAAACACTGCAAGAAAAGGACCCTCTAAATGTGAGTTCTGAGAATCTCACTACTGATCTCATGAGACTACTAGCAGTGAAACAAGTTGTTTGTTTTAATTTAAAAATTAAACTTGCATTTGAATTTAAATTTTGAAACTGGTTTAGGAAGAGCAGTAATTAAAAATGCCATTGAATGTTTTTCTTCCTTCATGGTTACAAAACTAGTTCAAGAATACTCCTCCCTTCAGAAGAGGAAAGAAAATTAAGTAGTTTAAGTTGTTTGGAGGGTTGTGTTCAAGCGTCTACCAAACATGATATAAGTAGGATGTTCGCTGACTGCAGCGACAGTGGGAATACATGGACGATACATGGAACACCTGCTGAGCTCTGAGACTTTCAGCATTCATTTGCACGCAGCATGCTTTGACATGTAGAACAGCTACAGGTAAATGAACAGAAACAGAGAAGCTACAAACAGCTTAAAAGTGAAATACATGTCTTCTACCTCATAAAGATGCACTTGTCAGTTCGTGCTAACCTAATTAGAGGGAAAGTGAAAAACTGAAAACCAGACCCATGCAATGGGAGACATCGCCCTGCATCTTTGCCTCAGTGCTAACCCATTTTTTCACATCTCTTTTAGTGATAATATTTCTTCATTATCTTATTTGAATTGACTCATCACTAAGTAATTATTGCCTATCCTGCTTATTCCATCCATCCGTTCTTTGTCACACATTATTAAACCCCCAACTTTGACATTTTATTCCCTTTCTGAATTTCAGATTGGATGTGTTTTTCAGGTCTAGAGCTCGTGGGAGTGTGTTTGTTTGCATACTACACTTGGCTGCTGACTTGCAAAACACATTGTGTGAAAACATTATGTTCCTGCGCGTGAAGAGAAATGCTGCACGTTACAGAGTTTTGTGAAGTTCTGAAGCATTGTAGGGAATAAATCTACTGGGTTGATTTGAATTTTAAAAAAATAACCCTTTTTTTTTTTTTTCTGGAAATCAAAGTTTGGTAACAGACTAGGACTCCATGAATATTTTTGGTGATTTTTAGTTGAAATTTTAGGTTTTACTAAACAATATGAAAGTGATGGTGAGTTTTAGTCACATTTTCATAACGTACTATCCTGAGATGCACAAAATTTTTGGGGAAGGGCCCTTGCTTTAACTAAATATCTCTGCTTCAGTCGTTTCATCAGGAGGCACTGTTTCAAACTCTGCCTGCTTGGGTCAATGTGAACTCTCTGCCTCGCTTAATGCAGTTTTCTAGATTATCGTGCTGCAGGGTGTTTTGAGTGGGCAGTTCTCAATCTTGTTGACACTAATTTCTCATTAAATGACTGAGATATCCTTTAGTGAAAAGATGGATCCTGGGTGTATATTTCTGGAGGATAAATACTGAGTTCTAGAGTAATTCTCTTTTAATCTTTTCATTGAAATCTATATTTAACTTTTTAAAGTGGAACATCCTAGCCAAGATTTTTCCTGGGAAGACATAATTTCGAGTCAGGCAAGGGGGAATCTCTGTTCTAATTTCCCACAAACGAGGTATCAACAAGATTAGTTAGGGAGCGAAAGAGGGCTTCTTCCTGTTTGTTTTGATAATAAATGCTTACATTTGTCTCTAAGTTTATTGGCTAACTGTTATTAAAGTTCCCACTATAGAAATAAAATACTTTGTAGAACAGGGGAGAAGTTAGTGAAGGGCAACAATTTTTTATTGAACAAAGGTGACGGAGTAAAATTTTTTTCTTAGGAATAATGGAGCAAGCTAAGACTTTCCATCCTCAGAATGGTCGCCCATGTTGGAATATTTTAGGGGTCTCTAAAAGCATGAGTGATATGGATAGGGATTGTTGTTCAGTAGCTCTTCTATAGCAAAAATTACAGGGTGGCAGACAAAACTGATGGGTGGCAAGTTTCAGAACAATCAGTAGAATTGGATAAGAAATTTCGGAAATTCTTCACCAAAGAATGTTGTAAATCTGTGAGTTTACATGGGCACAAGGTCAAACTGCATAAGTGTATGGAACAAAAATCCACTGAGCATCATTGAATATATATAGCAAATATAGCCCCTTTCAAAAAATCACTGACAATACCTTTACAGTCTGAGAGACTACTAAGGGGAAGGTGCCACATACATGCTCTGTTCTTACCCTTCTGTGGGTATCAAATATGGTCATTGTTAGCAACCATCATTGGCCAAATGCCTTGTTAATTCTGATTAGAAGATAGTTGGGGAAAGGTGATTCTGCCAAAAATAAATAAATCCATACTTGAGAATATACATGTTTGGCTGACCCAGACATTTTTTTAATTCCTGTTTTTCAGTTTGTCCAATTGATTTAGCAAAGGAAATAGAATTAATATGATGTAGCCACGGGTGCCTCATTTAAACTTATATACAGTCTTATTGGTTCGACATGCAAATGTGTATTAATGAATAAATAAGACATATTGATCACAAGGAAGATGCATCATTTGATACATATTTACTTTTAAGAGTAGTCAGATATAGACCTTATTCCAACTGCTTTTTTTTTTTTTTTTTTCATTTTGGTATTGTCCTTATTTTATCCTTGGATTAGCAGTAAATCTCCTTTCTAGAAAGAGTATAGAGTATACTGTACCATCTATCATTCCTAAACCTCAAAGTGAAAAGATCCCTCATCTTTGAAACTCGTAAGCCCATGCAGCAGAGACGGAGTTTGATACACACCAGTAGGAGCAATTATCTGTGTCCCAAAGGATCCTTCAGTTTGTGCTAACACTGATACCTTATTTTGTACACAGGTCATGAATGCCCTAATGACCACAATTCATGTTGGCATTTTGAGACCAGGAAAGCATGCTGTGCCCCCCCTTGCTTTTACAAGACTAACTGACACATGCAATCAGGGCAGAAATCACAGGATATATTAAGTTTCTTTTATCGTACCAGCATAACTTAAGTATGCAACGATTAAATGTGTGTATGCATTTCCATTGTAAATACAGTGCTTGGCATTTAATATCTCAGCTGTTAAAAATCCCAGTAGACAAAACACAGTGTCTTCTAGCTTAATTTAAAAAAAAAAATAAAAAAAATTCAACGTCTGTTGAAATAAAAAATGTCATGTTGGTCAAACGTTCTTTTAAATGAGAGAATGAAAAATTTTAAATGTGCTAGGCCACCTGAGCAATGATTTTAAATGGTGGCAATAAGTTGTGTAGTAAGTTACCCTCAAACATCAATGCAAACGCAGGGAATCAGTTAGTTCAGCTTAAACCAGAAAGGAGCAGCACTGTCCATTGCACATTGTTTTCCCTGCAGAGCTGCTCTGCAAGCGTGTGAAGAAAAGGGGAGTGCGAAGGGCAGGATCCTCCCAGTGCACCTTTCAAAGGTTACTCTGCTCCCATGTTGAGGCCAGACTTGTTTGCATGTAGGCATGTAATCTTAACAGGAGGGCTTTGGAAATGTGGCTTAGAACCAGCTGAGGTGGGCTCAGGTCTGTGTTAGGATGTCCGGTCCCCCCTGGGCAGCTGCACAGCTCTGGCTGCTTATCTCGTCTGTCTGGTTCCCTTTAGGGAAGTTCTTAGAGATGTATCAAACATGATGCATGGTAGTAGTTATATCCATCAATTTATGCCTTGCTCTCTTTCCTGTATTTTCTGCAATTACAGTGTTATTTACTAAATTAGTGCTGGACTTGATAGTTGGTTTAGATTTCTCATTATAATATGTTGTGTATTTTATCCCAAACTAGAGCACTGGGACCGTAATTTTAGCAATTACACATTCTTCCTTCTTACTCAGTCAAGCAGGATCCATCTTTGCTGAGTATGTCGCTACGTTAATTACTAGGCCTCCTGTTAACAAGTTAGGAAACAGCATATATGAAAGAGGTATATGAGCTGGTCTTCATCAAGTGTGTTTTCCAGGCAGTAACATTTATGTAAATGTAGTTGCCCAATCTGAGCTTTGGAAAGCTTTGATAAAGTATAAAGGAGAACACTAATTGGTGAATCTATGGAACCAGGAGGGACTTCAGTGGATAAAGATATTGATAACAGATGGGTCTTCTGAGGCAAGATAGGGATGGAAGGAGTGTCCTCAGACAATGCAGTTTGCTTTTCCACACTTAATTTCTAAAGAGAACAATGCAGTGAGATGCTGAAGTTTACTAATGGCATTAAACAGTTGGGAGAAGTCAGTTCACAGGAAATTATAATGTTCCAAATTACAGGGTGAGATTAAGGGAATACAGAGTTGTAATCAAGATGTAGAAGAAAATTATTTGTGAAACTAAAGCAACAGTCAAGTTATAGCAAAGGTAAATATCTGCATTCTGTAGCATCAAATTTGTGAGCTTGAATGATAAGAGTTGACTTCTTTCTTCTTCTCCCCACTCTTTAGAAACCTAGCAATTGTAGATATTTAAAATATGGAAACAGAGAAGCTGAAGACTGAGAACTTGCAGCTGCTTCTGCAGCCCTGAGAGGTTTGTTCTAAAAATGTTCCTTTGAGCCAAGAGTGTTGGCTCCTTTGCTCTTCTGAGCTACATCTGAAGTGTTTCACAACCTCAGCTTGAGTAGCAACTCCAGCTTGAGTATCAACCCCAGTTTAGGTATCAACCACACTGATGGAAATGACAGTGTAGGAACTGAGTCATCAGTGCTAAGTAAACAATAAAAATAAAAGATCTGTGTCAAAGCACAAGCTAGGAGGGAACTGAGATCACAGACAGGTTTTTTTTCTTTTTAGCTCTTTATTTATACCTTTGGATGAGTGCAAGAATTCTAGTATAGGATTTTTAAAGAATTAGGAAAAATGGTAAGGAATGCACTGTTACACATAGAGTTGCTGAGACATCTACTAAGATGTTATTGTTATCTTTTATTTACTTTGCTTTGGATTGTGAAATATCTTACATAATTATTAAATTAAGTAGGATATATTTATCTTTTATTTGATAGAAATTCAGGTATCAGATTAAGCCAAATCCCACTAAAATACTGTGCCTGCTGCTTTGTCTAAATTGCAATGAAAAAAACCTGGTTTTGCAGTGTAACTTTGCACGTATGAGGTTGCCTCTTTATTACAGTTATGCAAGAGTGGAGTTTTAGACCACTTTAATAAATGCAAAGCTTTATATCATTTTATGTGTATACACTATATAAATTTTGTAGACTGCCAGAGAATTCATACACCATTGAGAGAGGTTCAAAGGACGAAACATATGTGTCTGATAGTTTTTACATGCTGTAGGATGCCCACTCTTGAGATGTTACTAGGCATGTCTCCCACAGAAGCTTCGTCAGGTGTGCTCGCCCTATCCAAGGGCTGTAATTTGTTTTAGAGATATGTTGTTATTACAGGAATCATTTACCATAAGAACCCAAAGTGCTTTATCTCTTTTGATCTGTAGCTAGTCTCCCTGAGATACTGATGTCCCTTCACCCACGAGTGACTGTATCTCATTTATTTGACAAAATACTTATAGATTTGTGATATTACACAATTTACATAAGATTAAACATCCCCATTTAAATTTATACCTGCTATGTCTTTTCCAAAGAAGGAAGGAACCTAAACAATTGAGTATGAGGTGCTGGTAAAAGGTGTTTGAGTGACTTGAACATGTATGCCTTGACTGGCTTCCAATTTTGGCAGATAAAGAATGACTATTTCTTGTATTGGTAGTCCTTCTCGCTCCACCCTGAAAAATCAAAGCATGTAAAATGAGGGAAGCCACACTTAAATACATCACAACATCAAGACAGTCAAATGGGAGCAAGCTTTGCTCTATATCTTTCTCCCACACGTTGAATTTTTGGTAAATATTAAAATATTTGAAATATTTTGCCCTGTGGTATTCCTTGAAACAAAAATATTGGTCTGTTGTGACTGTACCTATTACATTTTATTGTTCCATCAATTTTTTGTCACAACACGTGACGCACATGCATCATAGATCACACAGTTGATATATGCTCCCATTCATCTGATATGCCACATAAATCACTTCAGATGGTGATATAATATTTTAAAGAATTGACAGAACCGGTTCAGCCAGAATTGTTTTTCTTCTTCCTTGCTGAGATGATTTGGTGGAAATAAAGAGTGGAAAGGTTCTTGGTAGGTCAAAATTTTATGGTTCTTAAGAAAAAGGTGCAAGCAATCAGTGACCCTGCAAATAATTGACCTTGACATTAAAATAATTGTATGTAGATAATGTATCAATAGAAGCAACACAGAAAGACATGTTCATTGTGCTGGAACAGAGAAACTATGCTTAACCCCAAACTTCTCACAGAAGACAAAATAAGAATCAAATATATTGCATTCTAGAGAGCATTGTATGACAAAGTTGAACAGCACGTATTACCAGTGTGAAGATACCTGAAAATACCTATGAAATACCCAACCAAACCTTTGAAGAGAAGTTGAATAAGAAAGCTTCCGGCAGCTCTTCTCTCCAGCTCTGAATGCAGAAATTTTCCAGGCTAATAATTTGACCTTTATGTTGTGTAAGAGAAGCACATAATTTTTCAGGAGTGCACAATGTAAACTAAATGTGATCTCCTATACAAAGTAGTATTTAGTCACCAGAAGTCTCTTGAGAGTGTTGTTATATTAAATACGTATTATAGGCCAGATACAGCTAAACTCTGGGAGTGGATGTGTATGTGGTTAAGCATTTTGTTTTGTTTATGCCAACGGAGCATACAACATCTGAGCTTAATGCTTACAACAGTTAGGACTGAATTAAATATGCATTTCAAGTGCTCACTGGCTTCCAGTTCTAACAGGGTCCACTGTGTCCTCCAAGAGAAAAAAATATTGTGTTTGCTAGTAAGAAATTTCCATCAGCTTTAATTTTTTTATTAGTTATTCATTCCTCCTTTTATTTGCCTTTCAAATATACTACACCTTTGCCTATTGTATTTTAAAATCCTAGCCTTTCTTAATTGACCTTTTCATCATGTTTAGATTTGGAAGGTGAGATAGTGCTCGTCATCCTAGTAGCCCTGGGAATTTCAGTGCATTCAGCCACAGCTCTATATTTCTTAAAATTATCAAATACAGCCTTTTTGGTAGAAAGAGCTGGGAATTTATAACAGCGCTGAATAACTCCTGAAAATAGTTGTAAAAAAAGACTGTCTATTACTAGGCATATATAAAACACGTGAAGATGAGCTTTCCTAGTACTAGGAATCTACACAACTCTTAGAGTTCTCTACCTGCATTCTCAGCTGGCCCCATAGAAAGGATTTTGTTGTGGTGCAGGATCTCAGCAGTTTCCCAACGGGCACAGGAGCTGTACTGTCCTGCCTGCACTCCACGTGGCGGGGAACTGGCTTGTGGCTCCTGCGCTGATTCCCAATGCAAGTTTGTAATAGACGTTCAAATGTCCGGGAGTATGAGATTGATCATCATCGTGAGTTGTATTAATGATGGTGACTTCATCTTTCACTGATGGAGGTTTAGAGAATCTGTTTTAACTGTGCAGTTTTAGAAATGTGCACTACTGTTGTGCTTTACTCCACTGGGAATTATGATTATGACAATGGCTGGTTTTATGGCAGATTTTATCATAATGCCAAAACTTTGCAAACTTTAAAATATGATTATTTTGAGCATATATAATATATACTTAATACAATTTATAATAATATATAATAATATATATATTTTATCTTAACCAAGAAATCAATAAATTAACAACATTTTCCTTTCTTTTTAAAGAGTGGAGCCAACACTGCAGCTGAGTGTCTGGCCACAGAGAGTTCTACAGTGTCTGAGTTTTCATTTATTGAGAGGAAATTCTCGCTCATGGCTTATGCTCACAGTGTGGGTTAGGTTTTTGCAAAATCATTCACACATCTTTCATACATTTCAAAGGTTTTAGCATGCAGTAGGAAATAATCTATTGCCTAATATAACAAACAAACTGATGAGGCAGGTCATGCACTGTCATACCATTAGCCTTTTAAATACGGCCGGGTTCAAAAGCCATGACTTTAAATTACAACGGGCCTTGGCTTGCTCTGCAAGCAATCTCTCCCTCTCCTTCAGATCCATTTCCAGTTGCCAATACCTTCCTTTTATGCAGTGTGGAAAAAACGATTGAACTTTCTATTGCATTTAGAATGTTAGTGAATAAGAATCCTTTAAAATGATGTTGACCCTATTGAGATATTTAACTTTGCTGAAATTCAAGCAGAGTAATTTAGATGCTTGAGAGACATTAGGCGTTTTCCTGCCTGACCTAAGTGGGTCGAACTGTGGGGTGCTGATAGAAACGTGTAACCCAGAAAGGTTATTTAAGTTGTTGGTCAGAAAATAAAACAGATGTAAGATATTATGCAAGTTAGTAATACGAGAAGAATTGATCCTGCTTACCGCATGTGAAAATGAATCACTCATATACCTCATAAAAATGAGGCATCATAATACATCAGAAAGTATAGGTAAGAAGTATTTGGATACATGCAATTATTAAGATCAACATATAATGCCTGCTCTCTTTGAGTGCATCCTGAGTGACGTTTGGGGTTATTTTATTGAACGGGGTTAAAACTTTCAAAATGGCCAGAGTTATACCTTTGATAAATGACCAAACAGCCTGGAAATTTTCTTTCTTCTTTACTAACTGCTCAAGTAGAGCCTCACAGAAATACATGTTTTGCCAATTTCAGTTTTTGTCTCGGCCAGTGAAGTTTGTTGTTATTGCATAGCGCAGGTGCTGTCCCAAACTGGGAAGTCCTTGAAACGGACTTGCCCGTTTGAAGGGAAGTGCCAGCTTCTTGTGGCTTCTTCTGTCTCACTACCTACTAAGGCTTCTGCTTCAGTTTTGCACCAGTGTTTCCTTCTTTACCATTTTTTGATAGATAAACCATTCAGCAGGCAATGATAGGTATGGCATTTCTCCTCCAGATCCACAAGAACTTTAGCGGCTAATATTCCCCCAGGCTGTCTCAGCATGTCTGATCTGATAACTGTTAAGTTTCAGCAAATATCAACGATGCCTGTACATAATTGCATTACTAACAGTATTATTACTTTGCAGTAAGCAAACAAAAAAGGAGGTCCAGAGGTAAACAACACTTAATAGGCTGGTGCCTTCATGTTGTGTTGCCTCTTTTTCTCACAATTGGAAAGTGACTTTCAACTAATTTTATTTTTTTTTCTTTTTTATCGTTGATGCTTGATCTGCAGTATAACTCAACTTCTTAATAGTATGGTGCCTTGTGTTTTGTGACTATTCACAACTTTGTTATTCAGGACATAGTTAAATTATTCCTATAATTAAAAAAAAAAATGTTGGTACAGTAAAGGGATTAGTCACATTCCTGGTAGTAATATTGATCAGTAGCTAGTATACCCAATACAACCATCAGTTCAAGATGTTCACTGACCATGGGCTGTCAGTACCTGGGAAGATAAACCAGAGGAAAGATGACTCTGCACAAGCATTTGCTTCTGGCAATTTTCAGAAACAGGACACTAAGCTGATGGATTTTGTGACTGAGCCACTATGGTATTACATGTATCTCCCTGAGCTACTTTTGTCCGTTTTTTCACTACTTTTTGGTTTTCTTATTTTACAAACTGATCATATTTGTTCAGGAATGTCATGGAGTAGATGAGAACCCTCTGTCCCAGGGACATCTTAGACATCAGGATGTATTGGGGACTGTTGCAAACAGCTTGCTTTCCCTGCTCTGGTAGATTCTTCCTCTCCTGGTTATCAATGTAAGTTCCATGACGAATTTCATAGGAGCTCTAAAATGGGTCATTTCTGGTCTATCCTTGAAGCAACTAACCTGTTATGCCAAGAAGGCAAGTCTCCCAAGGTCCACCATCAGCTTGGATGGAGTTTCTTCTTTATATCTCCTTCTAGCTTTCAACTGTGCCTTACCCATCTCTGACAAATGGCTGGAATGAAACCTTGTAAAAAGACCAGACACTAAACTGGGATAACTGAATCACATTAGTGATATAAATTCTTTAGCACCATTGCTTGGTTGCTGGAAAGAGGGTTGAGCTTTTTTTCTGTCAATATTCCAAATAATACCAAATAAGCACTGTGCAGTCTTTCCAGTTCTCTCTCAGGTGCTTAGGTCCTCGTTGTGTTCTTTTCTATTAAGAAATTACAAGTTTTCCCTTAACTTCTCTACCCTTTTACCATGACAAATATTTTTGTCAGTAGTAATTGCATTACTAGTCACTTCGTCCTGATTTGTCTTACCGTTGTGAGACAAATGGACTTCATAATCTGTCTAGACAGTCCGGTTGTTACTTTAACAGATGTGTGATCTCCAAAAGCAAGACATCCCTTAGCTGTTTGCTAGAAGCCTTTTAGACACTGCTTTAATTTGGGTTTATGTGTCCAGCCCTTGTTTTAAATCTTATTTTTTTCTTTTTCTGAGACATCAGTGAGCTGTGAAAGTATACCTACACTGTTTGTTCCATCATGGATCATCAGGAGGACCAATTCCCAGTTACTTCCCTTGGAAGCTGAATTTCATATGTAACATTTACATTGCATCTTTTTCTTTGTAGCAGATAACCAAATTCAGGCTCTTGGAGTTTGCTTCTGGTAGGAAGAAAAAAAAATTATGTTGTAAATCATTCTAATTTTTTACACAATCCTATTTAGTCACAGAGAACATCCAAAGCTCTTTCCCCTCGGCCAGGAATTGCGACACAGATGATGTCTCCGGCACTGAGCCCAGGAGCTTTCCTTCTTAGCTTTTTTTTTTTGTTGTTTTTTTTTAAGGACCAAGCTTCCACAACCTCTTTGGCTGTGCCCCAGGCTTATTTGCAGCTTTTTTTTTCTCTGCTTCACTGGTCCACTTCTCTCTCATTAATAATAATACTCAGTGAAACACCTGGTCCCAAATGTCCTGTGCATATCCTATCAAGCCGAATAGCGACGGTTGCCAAAGTTATAAGGAAGTCTCAAATTGTTTCAGCTACCTGGTTCCACAAAGGAGCTTACCAGCTTCTTACCAGTATCTTTAATGAACTCACACAGACAGCTAATTCTAAGACCTATCATCCACTCAAGAAGCAGAACATAGCAAGCTTATAATCAAAGCAGCTCACTTTTGGATTATTGAGTATTTAACTCCACTATAAATAGACTGCAGACAAAGAATTGTTCAGAGAAATTAGAGAGTTATTTAAAACAAGAGATAGTTATTTTGGAATGTTGAGAAGCCAAAAGAATTGTTGAGCTTCATTCTTAATGTATATTTACCACAGTTTTCCCTCCTCTAATATTAGCTATAGAAATGGGAGAAGAAAGCTTGTCTTAAAAAAAAGGACTTTTTTTTTTTTTTTTTCCCTGAGGCTTTCTTTCTTAACACTGTTTATTCTCCAGAAGGATTTCACTGTTTTTTCTTTGATGTGTTAGTATATCTTTTTATTTGTTGATATTTTTCCCCTATGAAAAAAAAATGTATGCCTCCACACTTCTTTAACAGGTGCGGTGTACGTGAATATTTTCCTAATTCTTTTGATATGTGATAGTCTCCAGACAGCTATTTTTTTTATACTGCTGTAGTTGTAGTGTTTTAATAATTAAATATAGAGTTAATTAGGTATGGGTTAAACCCATTAATTGATAGTTATTGCTTTCCAAGTTGAAAGCTCTCTGAATTCATATATGTGCATATTTTCTAACCTATACAAGCCTGCATATCCATATCTTATTTTCCTTGGTTTCTGGACAGAATAAAGACTTGTGAAAAATATTAAAACCAGGAAGAATTATGTCTGAAACAGAGATGTGCATGTTTTATTCATGTAGAGAGCTGTTTAGGGCCTGGAACTAAACCATTAAATATTCTATACATTGTTATCAGAGGATGCTTGCTTTCATTCCATGTCAGTTCCATATCTTTTTCTGTTCTTAACATAGTTCCTTGTTCCTCCCTACCGATCCTAGCTCTGGTTACTTGCCTATTGAGATTTTTCCCTTTTTACTTTCATTCAGACTCCAGATCTGAGACTGGTATTTGACTCTCTTGCCCCTGAGGCTGGAAGAGTACCAGAACAGAAGCAACCCTCAGCGAATGCAATGATATATCTATTTCATATCTTACTCTCCAATGACATTGCAGAAAGATTGGAAACCACTGTTACACGCATAATTTTAGTAGTTCAAATGAACATGCTTTTTGGTATATTCAAACTGTCTAGTTGTTTTAGTGACTAGAATGCATATAGAAACTTAGTTTTGTAAGTATTATTGCATAAAATTTTTCTTTAGATGCAGAAATGTAATATTGACATCAGAAAATAATTATAGTTATTGCAGTTCAAATACATGGCAAACAGGATATGTGAAGCATGGTTTCAGACAGTTATCTTATCTTGTAAGTGCTGAGTAACAAATGCTACAGAGAAACCCTAACACAACTAGAAACTACAGACCAAGAATTATTTACAGAAATAGTTCACAGGGTATTTCCAAAGGCAATAATAAATATATTTGCAAAAAAAAATTAGCAGTCGTCTTATGAGTAAAAACGGGATCTTAAATCATCTAGTAAATTGTTAATTATTTATCCATCTCTGTTTGGGAGTTCAAGTAAGTTTAATTGGTTGGTCCCTAATGAGATGCAGTGAAGATTCACATTTTCCCTGTTGAGTTGATAAAAATCAAATGAGAAGAGCCTCTGAATACGTCTGTCAGTGTTGTGTATGCAGATAGGCTCATTTCAGCTGTGCTGGGGAAAGGTCTGTAAGGGCAGAAAGAGAGGAAAAGAAGGTTGGGAGTAGGAGGAGGTGCTAAATTGGTGGTGGTGTTCTTGTCTTTTTCTATTTTGATAGAAATGCAAATTGGATACTTACTATCTGAATTAATGGCTGGGCTCTAAACAGACAGAGTCCATTGATGTGAACTATCCAGTTTTCCATGGTCTTGGTAAGAAAAAAGAACACACCCCCCCTAGATTTAATAATTTGGTAGAATTGGGAATACAAAAGTACGTTTCTACAGAAAAATAAAATGTGATGTGAGATGAGAGCTGTAGTCCACCATCATGCATAAGAATTCAGTGTTTTATTGGGGACACGCTTTTCCTCGGGTTGCTGTGCTTTGAGCTAGTGTGAATAATCTGCGTGTTTTGCTATAGGGAAAGCAAACAAACAAACAACAACCAAGATTTAAAGTGCCTCAGATAAACTTGCGTGGGTTTTTTTTTGTTTGTTTGTTGTTTTGTTTTGTTTTGTTTTTTGGTAACAAAATAGTCTGTTTTAATGAATTTTAAAAATGTAAACTTCAAGGGCCTTACGTCATAAATAGTTACCACTGTATGCCTCACAAGTGATATTCAGTAGGGGAGTTTAAGCTGAATGTTTTCTTTACCTTCTTCATTGCTTGCTTTGTTCTTTAGCTCCTGTAGCTCGTGTTCCAAAGGCCGTTACAGCCACAGTGACTAGTTTTCAGCAATATTTTCCTATTTCAAGTCAGTGCAATGAGAACATCGTTATTTCAAACAGGGAATGAAATAAGATATCCGTGGAACCCAGCAAAAGTTAGATAAACATTTCTAACTAGGCATTGCTGAAATGTACAGTACTGGGGTTCTGCCGTGTCAGTTTATCCCACAAACTGAAGTGAAGAGGAAGGGCTGGCCATGCCCTTAAAGCATCTTAGAAAAAGACGTTCCCAAAACCCAACAGGTGTGATTAATGACTTGTGGTGAACCAAGAGGTGAAGTCTTTCTGCTGTTTGATCCACGTGCTGATTACACCCAGCTGCCCTCCATGCCCTGGCCATCTACTGATAGCCTGGGGTTACCTTCCCACCGACCTGCCCATCTGCTGCCCCTTTGTGCCTGCCCGCTATCCTCTGTCCTCTGCACCTGCCAGAGATTCACCTCCAGACGGATCAGATTCAACAACCTTTTTAAAAATCCTGGGTTTGGAGTGGGGAATAGTGGCTTCGTGCACCTTGAGCTGCACTGAAAATAGAATCAACAGGAGCAGCACGCCTCCTCTTCCTTCCCCCGGCTGTCTTCAGCAAATTTTCGAAATACTGATAGCAATAATAATAAAAACCATCTCTGCATTTATAACATGGTGATTTAAATTTGAGTTCAAACAGCATGTCCCAGTGCAAATTAACAGGTCTAAATGCCCAGACACAGCGTTTCAAGGGTGCGTGCAAATCTCACTCCAGAGGTTTAGACCTCATTTGTGATGGGAACCGCCAGATGTTAAGAAATTAAAAGACACAGTCAAGAATCAAACTATTCTCTATGGAAGGCATCTGCCTTAAATGCTGCCTGCTTGTGTATCTCAACACACCTGGTGAACATCTGATGAGGAGAGCTCTGGCAGAGGATTGAACAATGCCAGATTGTGATGAGCGTATTCAGCTAAAAAATGTGAGTCCTGCGTAGAGTTGCATAAGTTATTTTTGTTACAGATCTATAAGCTGTACTTAACAATTCCATTTTTCAAAAGACATTCTGAAGCATTGAGCAACAAACAATGAGGACCTTGATTTCCTTATTGTTTCATGGGAATGTTTTGTTTTGGAGATGTATGTGGAAATGTTAATTTTGTATTAAAAAAATATCAACGACACATAGAAGACTTTGACTTGTACAATGGAGTCTAAATTAACTCAAGAGGCACATTGCACATTGTCAAAATAAAAAGTATAAAATCAAATTTTTTTTTTCTGTATTATGGTATAAATCCAAATAATTAATCTTGATTTATATCAATGTAAATTAATAGAATTTGACCTAAGGTCACTGTCTTACAGTATTTGTTATTTTGTCCTTGATAAATGTATTAGAAGATATTTATCACTATGAAAGCTCTGCTATAATTAGTGTCAAATCCAAGGAAATAAAAGATTATAGTTAACTGGCAATAATGAGATTTATTTAGTTTGCTGCGCATTTAAATTAAAGCTTTTTTAGCTATATGGCCTTGTAGAAACACAACAATCAGATCTGCTGCATCTGAGAAAGATCACAGTCTACCTCACACATTTCTTTTAACAAGTACATGAAAAACAGTCCTCGGAGAACAAAATAATTGGCTATGTGTGTAGTGAGCACTTGTCACTAAATTTTATTCTTTAACACAAATAGTTGTCTGCTGAAGGTAAGAGCAAAGGGAGCAAGTGATCAGGTTCCCTACTATAGCTTCTCCTAAAACAAGGTCTTTTTTTTTTTTTTTTTTTTTTTTTTTTTTTTTTTTTTTTTTAACATGTTTGTTGAATGTAAAAACTACTACTGGTTACTTCTGCTTTGTGCGATTTGGTTAACTACACTTTTGGTTAGGAAAATGGGTCATATTTTGGATTTTGTTAACATGGTCAATTAAAATCTGGATACTTATTCAGTGGATCAAAATCCCAGTGAAAGTAAGATTGGTGGGTTGGTTTTTTCCTTGCACTTTGTGTTTCATAGCATCTTTTTGTAAAGTTGTCTGCTATTGCATTATTTATTGTAGCATCAAAACTGATGGAAATTGAGGCTTCAGAAGCTTTTAGGGAGAAATATATGGTAATTTCCAGAAGTTTTGCAAGTCAGAGTGGGTCAAATCCTGTACAACGCTAGTTGTAACTTTCACTGAAAGCAACTGGAAGGGCAAAGGGGAACTTTGGTGAATTTTAAGGGTGTGCTGCCAGGGCCTTTCAAAGGCACTCTCATAGAATAAAGTCATCTGGATGAGATGATATATAATAAAATAAGAAAGAGAAATAGTTAGAACATAACTCTTGGGATAAAGTCAGCAAAGGTCCACTTTTCCCTTCATTATACCAACCAGTGCACAGAAAAATATTCCTCCAGTCTTTCCATCTTTAACAGCTAGATCTAATAAAAATCGGATGGAGGATCCCTCTTATTCCAAATTTCCTTTTAATTTGTAAAACTTTTACCTACCTGTGATAATGTCGGGTTTTGGTTTTTGGGGTTTTTTTTTGCAAGATGACTGTGCATTTTTAATAGTCCATATGTAAGATACCACTTTTTAAATTAGTAGTGAAGCTATTCAGCTATGTCTCATTTTAGCCTGTTACTACAAGATCCACTGGCTATAACATTTTTCTTCTTTGTTAGGGCCAATCATATATTGGTATCTTTATTCCCTACTTTACTTTGGCAATAAGGCATTTTCATCAGCTACTTTAATGGGTATTAATAGTAGAGTCAAACTCATTTTCATCAAATTATGGGATTTTGGAAATATTGCTCAATAGTTCATCCAATAATAGTTCATCCATATGAAAAATGGATCTTGACCCTGCTCTGTATCAGAAATACTAGATAGTTAATGCTTGCATTGTGTAACTGAGAGCTACAGATGGGAACATAATTTCCTCACTCCTATAACCCCCAATTAGATGTTCAGATACAACCCTTACAGCTTCAAGAGATACCACGCTACTGTCCATCTGTCAAGGCAGAGATTTATTTAACTAAAAATGTGTAAGCTCTCAGCAACCAAACCATAATTACCCAAATGTCTTCCCTATCAATTAGCCGTTCCTTTGATCAGCTGGCCACTGCAGGCTTGGGTGATCAGCGCTTCTCTCCCTGCAGGAGCCTTTCTACTGCAATGCAGACAAACCCAAAGACCCTGCCTCGAGCTTCTTCATGTATAAAACCTTCATGCATCGTTGGATGCATGGGATGATCTCTTTCAGCTACTTGATTGCTAACTTTGTTCGCTAATTTTGCTCAATATATGCTCATACATAAGCTGCAGCAGTCTGATTGCTAAGTTCAAACAAAACAAAAAGCTTATTATCCTCTTCCTTGATTAACATACTAATGGACATAAGCAGCACCTTGACTGCTTCCCTATTTCTCTTTTCTATAAACTTTTTCAGACAGTTTCCACAGCTAAAATGTAAGTCTGTAGGTCAACTAGTCAAAGGTTTGGGACTACATTCAGTGTCTACACAACGTCTCTCTTGGGAATGAAATTCACTCTTGTCTTGATTCAGTTCAGCAGGCACGTGCTGATCTGTAGTCTGATACCTGCTATGCTATGAGGCTGAAATCTGTAATTGTCGTGTGTGTGTCAGAGGGAGATTTCTGTGGAGTTTTAGTTATTTATGAAATATCAGAGATGCATGTAATTGGAGAAGGGAAATTTGGGTGGGAGGTGACATTAGTACGTATGTAGTATTTTGTTATAGAGAGTTTGTTACTCTGCTGTTACATCTTCTTATTATATGGTATTTAAACCATCATGAATCACATAATCATCTCAGTTGGAAAAGCTCTTGAGGCTCCTCCAGTCCAACCATGACCCTCCCCCTGACCGTTCCCAGCTCCCCCAGATCCCTCAGCGCTGGCTC
>NW_020799107.1:32723637-32728388 GCF_003259725.1 Athene cunicularia | reverse complement strand
TACAAGCAGAGACATATGGATCCCTGAGCAAAGACAGCCATCAGAGACATCAAATACACATTTGCCTTTTGGTATAGAAGAGAAATAACTGATTTCAAGCCATTCAGGCTGAAGAAAATTGTATTCTCTTTAACACCTCGAGACGTTTGTAAAAGCAGTTGAAAATCAGCTGCAGGCTATTCAAGAAGTTTGTTCACTGGCCAAGTCCTAGAGGCGGCTATAAACTACTGTTAGACAAGGAGACTTCAGGCACCATGTTGGTCCTGTCTTCTACACTACAGAGCAGGAGGACAGGAATAAGAATAAGATGGAGGGGAAGAGGTAAGAAAACTGGATGTCTGCAATCTGCAGTAGATAGGAAACCACTTGGGATAGGTATTGTATGAGAATGTGGGGCTAGGACTCTGAAAACCAGAGAGAGGAGTATGAGATGTGAATCAAAGAGCTGTAGGAGGATTGGAGGGATTAAAGGCAGGAGTCGGTGAGAAGAGCTGCTGCTGTTGAATTGTCAAAGTAAGGTGAGAATGCAGCGTGCCCCTGGAAAGGGGGAAATTGAAGGTTCAGCTGTTGAAACAGTGCAAAGACCAAGAAAGTATTGAGTCAGAAAGTGAAAATTCACCAACGATCAAGAGAAAAAGAGTTGTTTCATAAGCATATATTATATTCAGAAATGGAATAGTAATGTGTGTCTTCATCCATCCCCCCCAAGATGCCAGATTACTGTCATCTTCCTGGAAACCCCCACATGTGCCTTTCCCCTTCTTGTGCTAACCCAAGCTTTCCTACCAGCCCTACCTCGGCTGCCATCCTCCCCACCACAGCGGGCATTTCCCCGTGTCTGCTCACCGGGGTGGTGCCTGCATCCCTGCAGTGCTCCCCAAACCCCGGGCTGTCCCCTCGCTGCTGAGCCCCGGGGCTGCTCAGCAAGGCAGAGCGTGCCACAGGATTGCCACGCTGGCTGGGACAAACCAGGAGTTTCTTCACAGCTTCCCTCTTCGTGGAGGAATGGAAATAAGTTTCTCACCTGCCAAGCTATTGGTTTTCACAAGTCAGAATTTAATATCTTTAAAAGTTCCAAACTTCAGTTTGATTGAAATGGGCTAACAGCTTAAAAAAACTATAAACTGACTGTTCAAGTGGAAAAAAGTCTTGAAAAATGTAGCTGTGTTTTGAAGAAGAATGCTCTTTCTTTTTTTAAACATTATTCCTAAATTCTTCATTATTGTGAGTGCATAACCACGCGTACAATGTGATCCTTTCAGGCTGATTTCCCACTGAATTATACATGAACAAAAATGAATGTCCAATGGCTTCTCTTCCATGTTTTTATATATGCCTCCTGATTTTGGAGATCATGAGACACACGCTTGCTGTGATAGCTCTATTATTAGAGAGGACAAGAGCATCTCTGCGGGGCTCGGGGACAGGAGGTTGACCTGAACACAGGTTTGTTGCAGGCAAAGCTGACTTTACATCCAGTAGAGATCAGTGCAAGATATATGGCATATTTTTATATATATACCTAGGTGTACGTATATATGTATATGAATATACATTAGTTCAGTACCACAAAAAAGCCTGCCCAGATGAGCAGTGCAACTGGAGCAGATAAGCAAATTGAAGTCTGCATAGACTTGCTGTCTATTGACAGTTTATTTTTAAACCACCCCCTGTATTCCCACAGTGCAGTTTAGTTTCACGGATACTTGCTGCACCTGCTAACAGACACAGAGGAGCTGGATGCCAGTTGTTTTGCTGCTCCTCCTCTTAAGCACCGCACGTAATTATCTGTGTGGCTCCCACATCCTTTATCAGTGCTGCTGCTGCTTTCTCCTATGTGTCAGTGCCACCTGGTCCCACGGCGAGGTGAGAGACAGTTGCAGCCTGCCTGAGAGGAAAGGCAGAAGAGAGAAGGTGAATGTGAACAAAAAACCGGGGAAAAAAAAAAAAAAAAAAAAAAGTGCTGGAGTACTGCTGCTTTATCTTAGAAAACATTTTAAAACCTATTACTTTAAGTAGTCATTCCCATTCAGCTATTACAGAAAACGGATGGGCCTGTGGTTCCCTACTGAAGGTATTATTCCCTTGGGTATAGATGTTGATACTGTACTTTTTATTTTGTTTGTACTAGAAGAAAATAACCTCCAGCACCCAGATCAATTCTAAATTGTAAATATGCAGAAGGAAAATATTAAATTCTGAGTAACTTGTACACAAAAATGTAAACCTGGTGCTAATAATATCCTTGGGATCCTTCTGATCAAAGCCGCTCAGAGTGGTAATGGCTTCAGCCCAGGTTTTCCTATAAGGAGATAAACATAACAAGCAGTTTGCAAGTACAAAACACATACCTAAGGTAATCATAGTCCTGTTTTAAATCCTTAGCACTCTGAATTTCCACCAGCACAGTGATACTGCAGTGAACTAAGTCTGTATTACTGGATTGTTAGCAAAAATAGTGTCACATTATGCCCACTGAGCTCTGCGTGGTATGAATCTTGTGGTAGAATTGAAGAAACCAAAGTTAGGATAATTTTTGCCGGGCGATGATATTTTAAGGGATGGTGACAGCACAGTTTGGGTGGGATAGCATGTTTGTGAGAATACAAATTGCGGCTTGCTGATGACTTTCTCAAATCATCAATAAAATATTGCACTTTCTCTTTGCTTCCCTGTCACACAAATAGAAGTTATCTTGCTCTCTATAAGGCACCTAGGAGAATTGCTTTTAGATGAAAGAATTAAAATATACCTCATTTGTTCAGGTTTATAAGCCACAGTGCTCTTGTTAGAAAACGTACTACCATGCAATGGCAGTTGTGGAGGCCTGTGCAGAAAGAACTGTGTTTTCAAATCAGGCTGTAAACTTGCAGAGAGAGCAGGAGGAGTAACTATACGTCATTCCTGTGTCATTCTGTTGTCCTCCCCATCGTTTGAATTCAGCCTAAATTCTTCTTGTACATAACGCTGTAAGGGCACATCGGGGAATCGTGTACACTAACGTGGGCTACTAGTGCAAATTACTGGGTGTAGAATAACACTTTTCAAATATAAAATGTGACATCTGAAGCTCATGAATGTAAGAATTATAATAGAATGACAAGAGATAGACATACCTATTGACAAAACTAGAGAAGCCTTCCACGTGTGTGATTCTCTGACAAATCATGCACAAATGATTCAAGTGATTTTAGGAACTTTTTTTTTTTTTTTTTTTGGTAAGATAATTAAATTTACTTATGAATAAATGCATTTCCTAAGTTGAAAATTTCAGAAGCATTTTAATACCGTGTTCACATATTGCAAGTATCCATTTTTGCTGAATGAAGTATTACTCTCTTCTTTCTGTTAAGCTGGTATGGTTGGCTTCTTTTCATCTAGCTACATCTGTTACTTTTTATAAATAAACCTTTTCTCCCCCTAAGAATCAAGCAGAACTTCTTCCAAGGCTTCTATTCTCAAGTGTAACTTCAGAAGTGCAGAAATAATAGCTTTAATACTTGGCCTTTATTGGCTAATTCAATACCTTTATGTACTGTAACTGAGAAAGGTAAATGTAAGGGGGATTATAAGGCAAAGGGAAAAACTTTTTCTTGTAACTCTGATCCCAAAAAAGTTTCTCTGCAAAGGTCCATCTGTCCAAGGATCCAGCCTCTGCCAGGAGCCAGTGCTTTGGAAAAATACTAGAAATAGGGATGGTGGAGAGACTAGGTGTGCACGCCCTCTGTTTTGAGAATATTAGCCTCTTCCAGAGGCATGTTGCCCATGTATCGCCGTTTTCTGCCTGGTTTTATGAAATTCTTTCATCCATTCATAAAAATGTTTTATGCTTTTTCCTCCATAACTGTTACAGCCATAATCTTGTCTATTAGCTATTAGCTCCTAGTAACACAATTAATGATTATATCAAGAACAGGCATAGACTAGATCTGTATTAAATGTCTTAAACTTCTTCACAGCTGAAGAACCTACAACCTCCATCAGATTTTTTTGTGTTAAGGCATGAGACCGCTCAACCTGATAGATGGAGTTTGATGAGTGAGATCAAGCCTCGTGCTCTGCACCGGTGTCATCCCTGAGGTCGAGGAGGATTTGTGGAAGGCCCCAGAGGAGCTGGCGGCAGCTCGCTTTGAGCCAGAGTGAAAATCCTCCTCCTCCATTTGCCTTGTCTTTATTTGGTGTCACTTGTGAAGGAGTGGATTTTAGCAACCCTCAGAAGGATTGCTATCGTAATTTATTATTGCTGTCTAATTCAGGGACTGACACAGAGCAGATCTGACTCCTTCCAATAAAGTAAGCAATAGCTGACAGCTGTTTTGACAAACAGTCATATATATTGCTATATTCCTTGAGATTTTTAGCAATAATGAAAGTCCTCCTAAAATTAGCTACAGTTTATCGTATGGAAAAATACTTAGTTTATGAATTTTAATTTTCCACTTGCTAATGACTCCTTAAGGCTTGTTGTGGTTTAACCCCAGCTGGCAGCTAAGCACCACACAGCTGCTTGCTCACTCTTTCCCTCTGTCCTCCAGTGGGATGGGGAGGAGAATTGGAAAAGAAAAAAAATGAAACTTGTGGGTTGAGTTAAGAACAGTTTAATAATTGAAATAAAATACAATGATAATATAATAATAATATTAATGGTAGTAGTAGTAAAGAAAAGGAAGATGCCAAAAAGACAGAGAAATAAAACCCAAGAAAGACAAGTGATGCACAGTGCAATTGCTCATCACCTGCCACTGATGCCC
>NW_020799107.1:32703424-32723587 GCF_003259725.1 Athene cunicularia | reverse complement strand
TTTTTTTTTTTTTTTTTTTTTTTTTTAATTAAGGATTCATTATACTAATAAGTAAAACATATGCATGGGAAAAGGTGTCCTGTAATGAATGTGGAAGTCTCTCTTACACATAACTTAGCAGAGCGTTTGAAATGCTCTTTGGCTTTCCCTTTGTGGCTGCTCAGCTGCTTAATGTCAGGCAGTTTTATATGCACAAAACAAAGTGAGCTCTTCTATAGTGCTATCGCCTTGGCGTTTAGGAAACGTGCAGTGTGACAGAAGGTTTCATATTTCTTACTTTTGTCTTAGCCCGTTCCTAGATGAACTGTGGTTATCACAACTTGGGGACCGCTCTGATTTGCATCGAGTATCATCAGTCCCCCCTGTGTCTGCTGAATGGGCACCAGCCACTCCATCCGTCTCCATCCTTTTTTCTGCAAACTCTACTGAGATCAGACAGCAGCTCCTGTATCCTCCCTCCAAGCAGAGGGAACAAGGGGTTGCCATAAGTATAAAGAGCACAGATGGTTTAGTTCTTAACATCTCAAGAACTTTTAATTTCGTTTGGGCTAATGACAGAAGAGACAATTAACCTTTCATCATGAAAAGAGTTTCCCTAAATAGCTGCGCTACAGATAAAGTTCAGGACAAGTAGGAAGAGGTGCCGTGGTTTAACGCTGGCCGGTAACTAAGCACTACACAGCTGCTCACTCACTCCTCTCCCCAGCTGGGATGAGGAGGGGAAGCGGAGAAAAAGTAAAACTCTTGGGTTTCGATAAGAAATTGAAATAAAATTAATAGCAGTAGTAATACTAATAATAGAAGTAGTGATAATGAAAAGGAAGATAACAAAAAGAGAAATAAAACCCAAGAAAGACAAGTGATGCACAGTGCAATTGCTTATCACCTGCCACCGATGCCCGGCCAGTCCCCAAGCAGCAATTCCCACCCCCCGCCAGCTCCCCCCACTTTCTATACTGAGCATCACGTCCTGTGGTGTGGAATATCCCTTTGGCTGGTTCGGGTCAGCTGTCCCAGCCACGCTCCCTCCTCACTTCTTGTGCCCCTCCTCTCTGGCAGAGCACGGGAGACTGAAAGTCCTTGACTTAGGATAAGTACTACTTAGCAACAACTAAAACATCAATGTGTTATCAACGTTATTCTCATTCTAAGCCAAAACACAGCACAAGGACAGCTACTGGAAAGAAAATTAACTCTATCCAGGCCAAAACCAGGGCAATATCCACCCCTTATTTTATGCCATCTATGTCACGACCAGGTTTCACACATTCCAGTACATCCTAGTTAATCATCACTACCTTTTTTCTCTCTTCATATATACACACAGGTGTCATACCCTTAGTCACAGGTATCAATCCCTAAGGGCCATCCCTCTAAAATGTCTGCTGAGTTCATTTAGTCCATGGCTTTGGGATCCATCGGTCGTAAAAAGGGCAGGAGAGGTGGTGTGTGCTGTTGAGTTGTTGAGTGCCGAAGCCAGTTCTGATTCCATCACTGCTGTGCTTGTCTGGTTCTGTTGTAGCTGCACTTTGATGGGTTTCATCAGAATTAATTGTTCATTAATCTGGGTGATTCTTACTGTAATACTGTTGATACGGCACACAGCTGCCATAGAAGTGATGATATACAGTGTTATAGAGCAACTAACATCATACAATTTAATCCATTGGCTATTCTCACCCAAAATCAAATCCCTTTGAGGCGCACATGAGGCATCCCCTTCCTCCCAAATTACACACCAGGTGCACCCAGGCCCTTGAAGAAAAGCAATCCCACAGATGGGTTTGCCTTTGCCTGAGGCAGGAATAACCCAGACTGTCTTCCCCAGCATATTTTTAGTGTGCTACAGGGACTTTATCCCCTTCTATGGTACGTAAAAGTTTTGGCTGGGCAGTTCCAGCTCGATTGGCAGATCCCCAAGTGTTGACTGACCAGGTGGCTTTTGCTAAATGTGTCTCCCAATGTTTGAATGTCCCAGCACTCTTTGCTCTCTGTGTAGTCTTTAACAGTCTGTCGTATTGTTCAGTTTTCCCAGAGGCTGGTGAATGATGAGGGATGCGCTATACCCGCTCAATGCCATGCTCCTTGGCCCAGGTGTCAATGGGGTTGGTTTGGAAATGAGTCCCGTTGTCTCACTCGATTCCTTCAGGGGTGCCCTGTTGCCACAAGATTTGCTTTTTCAAGGCCCAAGATAGTGAATATCGGCTTATTTAGTGGCACACATCTGGAGTGTGTAATAGCAGCATAAGTTCACTGGGCTTACGTTGTAAAAAATGCTTCAGGAATGAATAGTGGTTATTATCAGTGACCTGAATTCTGTTAGGATTTAAAAAAAAAATAGAAGTATAATTTAACAAAACAATGATGTACTAATAAATGCCAATGCATCCACATTGGTTCCTTTCTTCAGCAAGCACACTGAGTGCTGTTTATGACATCTCTGTAATGTAAAAGGTTTATGGTAAGGTCAGTGAAATTCGTCCATCAAATTCAAGTCTTACTAACAAAACATTCTGTAACATAGAAGTTTTATTATTGGTTGTCAAAACCATTTTTCTATGTCTTCAGATAAAGTAGTTTATCGAGTTAAATGGTCTAAGTCAGTTTTGAAAACATCTGTTTGGTTTATGGTGCGGTAATACTTCTATTTTTTTTTTATTTCAAATTTCACAGTAAATATCTTTCCTTTGAAAGATAAAGTTAAATCAAAGAACAAAATATTCAAAGGAGAATTCAATCTCCCACTCACCCTACAACTCATGTTTTTTTCCTCAACTGCTGTCAAATATGTCAGCCCCTCATGTGAGTAATGTAATCCTGGATTTGGAATATGCTGGTAGTTGGACATATGTACAGCACTGGTGGGAGTCCTGCCACTGCTCGGAACCCAAGAGTTCATTGTCTCCTTCTGGTCTTTGTTATTTTACTTTCCTTTAAGGTGGTGTGAAATGATGCTGATAGCAAATAAGCATGAGCTTTCAAAAGAGTAAATATTTTATTTTTACCTGATAGAAACTTATACAATCCAAGCTATGAAAGTAGCTGCAAAATAAGAGTGATTGTGACAATTAGAGCAATAGAGGTTTGTCCCTTTTCGCTGAATTCTTGTGTGTGAAAGAAGCCTAATATCAATTAAGGAAATTTAATTGTGACACCTGTGCCTGAATTCTAAGGACAAATCCAGAGATGGGGACGATTGTCTAAATTGCATGATATACATAGTTAGAGTCAAAATTGCATAGGAACAGGCTTTGGAGGGCAAATTCAAAATATGTTTTGTTTTTAGTTAGATCAATTCAAACAGCATCCATCATTAACTGCTGGTGAAAACTACACAGTATATTGTGGGTTTTGTAGGGGAAGGAAGCTGTGAGTTGATATTGTGCATTAAAACAGATCTGTAAGGCTTTTAATTTATGATGATACGTATATTGATCTAAGGAATTTCAAATAGTTATCTTTCCTAAGTAAACCACAACTTTGATCTTTATGGATTCTGAAAAGTCTGGGTTTTCCGACGTTGTCTTTCATATTCCAAGTGAGTTCAAAAGGTGTCTTTTTCATTAGAAGAAGTAGATCCTGTGCTTTGAAACTCCAGAAGTATACTAAGCAACAGAAGCGGCTATATATAATGTTTGCATTCTTTATTAGTTGAAGCTTGATGGAATATCAGAGTGCCAAAATAAAAATGGAGAATTAATATGCATAGAAGTTGTAAATTTAATTAGCTGGTATTATCAATTAGGCACACTCAGCAGAGCTTCAGTATGAATTTCGATTTAGTATATCTGCTGAAGAGTTGGACAAAATGCAAAATGAATATTCAATTAAAAATGAAATTGATCAAATGTTCATTTTTTTCATCCAGTAATCTATTAGAACCAGTACAGAGGTGAATATTTATTCACTGGAACACTCAAACTGGTAATGACCAGTTTTGAACAAGTAGGGTGTGATCCTGTAGTGGTCCTTACTCATTGCTAGTAAGCATAAACCATTATCTAAATTTTAACCTAAGGGTGGAGAATATTTTACTATTATATTATGGACATATTGCTACTGAGAGTCTATTTCTCATTTATAAAGCATTCTTTTAACAATGACTATGATTGACTCAGATTTATTTATGAATGAATGTAAGGAATTAGAGATGAAATATTTACGTTATATCTTCTGGTAATCCCTCTTTTAGTTAAGGATTGCTCCCTGTAGTATAATTTTGATGAGCCTTCCACCATTTCCCTTTGAGAATGAAGTAACCATTAGTGTCATATTAAAAAAAAGAAACACAAACAAAAAAACAAAAAAAAAAAAACAAAAAAACAAAAAAAAACAAAACAAAACAAAAAAACCCCAACTCAAACAGTTTTCCTACAGTTTTCCTTTAGATTGAAATAATATGGGCAAGACATTTAGCAGTTGGAAAAAGTAAACTTGCTGGAGTGGTTTCTCCCTAAAGCCTGATTTCTTCAGCCTGCTGCTTATTGTAGGCCAAAGGAGAAAACCGAGATGATATATACATTTTTATAACCTTTAGCAAGGTTGGAGGTTTTTTATACTATAAGAGAAGACCTTTCTAAAGAATATTTAGACAGTTCTCTTCCAGTACAATGAAATGAAATTGAAATGCAGTACATTAGCTCATCTGTCCCAACTTTAGATGGTGTCATTACTCAGAATTACCCTTTTCTTTGTTGTTATTTCTTTTTATGTCACGATGGGTTTTCTTGTGAATAGGAAGAAAGAAGAAAAGAGGGAAAATGTGCACCTTGTCTCCTTTTCCAATAGGTTTTCTTCTGGTTGTGTTTCTTCCTGGTTTACTCATTTATCGTTAGTCCTAATGGTTTGAGGCTTTGGCCAAAGTTCTCTGTTTCCAGGCTCCAAACACCAAACTAGAAGGAACTTTTAATGTAAGAAACTTTTCAATAAACGTAAATAAGAAGAGGATAAGAATTTCTGTTTTCTCACTGGATGTAAGCTACTAATTAAGCTAGTGTCAGACACCTAGGCAAGTGGAAGAGCAATTTTAAAGTGTAGCACTGTTCTATGTAGTAATGTCAAGCATGATCCAAAAGTATTTATATTTCCTTAACATCACCTTTGTTAATTAACACTTTAATACTTCAATTTTTGGTTAGATCCAATATGCATCATCAGATAGTACTGACTTAAAAAGAGGGTTTGTTCTGAAATCCAAGTCTGTAAAAGTGGAATCTGATTACATGTTAAATCTGCCCCCTACCTGCATTCAGCACAGTAAAGCAAAAATACCTGCTGCTTTTTTTAATAGAGGCACATCTCTACTATTTTTTCAGTGTGAGCAAGTAAGAGAAATTGAGTTATTCGTGCATCACCAAGAAAACAGATAAATTACAGTTATAGGAAATTCTGTCCTCAGTTACTGGCAAAAAGTAGTAATTTCTATAATAGGGTTATATTTATGTTGAGTAGCCACAGGGTAGCACACATTACACATTTTTAAAGATTTACTTTACAGAATTAATTTTTGGAAGTGTTCATTGGTGTCCAAGTACAAACTAAAATTGAGAAAAATGTAGATAACTAGTTCTAATATTCTTTTGTAGGAATATATATTTTGTGCTCGAGACGTTCCTACACTAACCACCACAGCATCTGAGACCTTAATGCAAGAACCTTAAACTATATGACCAGCATATCTCACAATTTATATAAATTATTGAATCTCAAACCAAAATACCATCTCAAAACAAAAGACAGTTGTCTTCTTAGAAGGTAATTATTATAGTAACACTATCTGGGAAAATATTTTACCACTAGGAAAAATATAAGCAAAATATAGTAAAAAGTTCTACCATGATGTAGTACTGTTTTGAGGAATATTTCTGTGGGGTTTTTTAAGCTCAAACGCCAACTAAACACAGGGCTGGACAATAAAGCTATCAAAATCAAATATCAAAAACCCCACAACCCTTATCGTTAATAATATTTTCTGATTTATCCTTCTTGGGTTGGAATCCACAGACAAAGAGCAACCTGTATAGGTAGCAGCTTTTGAAAGCCGGGTCTCAGCGCCCATCTCAGCTTGCCCGTGCTTGAGCTGGTTGTACGTTATTTTAGCAGTTGTGCAGTGAGCAAGTCAGTATTGCCTGACTTGTCTTAGCTTAAAGTACTGTAATATTATTGAGGTTTTTCTGTGTTAATTATATAATTTGGACTAGTGGACTTTTATTCTTTTATTCTATAAACAAGGATGGGACTAGGAGTGCATTCTTTGTTCCATGTATATGGTGTGGTCCCTTTTGCTCAGAACAAGACTCCAAGCACAACCTTGCAAACCCTTACGTCTCATTCCTGTGGACAAGCCAGCAGCACATCCTGATCCACTCTCTTGAGGACTGCTGGTACAACTAACCTCTGAGCCTAATGTTAGCAACTGGCCAGTACACAACATTTTGATTTACTACTTTTAAATCCTAGAAACTAATTTCCAAATAATCCAAATTATAGAAACAGAATTTTAAAAATCCAGGAATGTGTTTTCTAGTTTTATTTTCCTCTAATTTGCTATAGTGTTCCAAAATTAAACACAAAATGAACAGTTTCCCTCTTCCCTGGATCAAAACATATGTTTTGAACAACTTAGAAATAATCAATGTGTTCAGCATAGGGCTAGCTGCTTCTTAGGTAGGGCAGGTTTTTTAATTTGTTGCAGTCTTTCATGTACCAATATTAGATATTAATGTTTGTATTTAACCAAATCTTACTCTGCATAAAAGGTACCTAATCAAAACTAAGCAAGTTGTTAGAAAAAAACAGGGCATGACTCCAGCCTAGAACCAGTTGCATAACTGAAGAAACAATGAAATGTGCAGAAAAACATAAAGTTCGGATAAGATACTCAAAACAGTAGCGAGGCAGTAAAAGACTTGGCATTCAGCATGCCTGGAACACACAGGGAAAAAACAATAACAGCTTGCAATGAGGAGCATAACAGTTCTCATCAAGATGAGTGACAATCATCACCAAGATACAGAAAAGAGCCACTCTGCAGGAATTGTGGTTTTTAGTTTAATTTGCATTATACAACTTCTGTGGCTTTGCAGGTGGGCTCAGCACCAGCTCCTGTCCGTGCCAATTTGCTTCTCTCTCAGGGTTTTCCTTTCCGCACAGCTCCCAGAGGAACAGAGCTGTCATACGGAGCATTTTTGCTGTCCCAAACCTGAAAATCCTAAGAATGGAGATTCCTGTGAGGATTCTTGATGTTCTTTATGATATGCTTCTGTCATCAAGAGGCACTCAGGCAAGTATCAGTACACCATGGGGTACACAGACATTACATTTATATAAATGTACAATTATATAAAAAGTGGCCTTTGCCAGCTGTATTTTTTTTTTCTGACTCTTCTAGTTGTTCTTTCTATCCTCCAAAATCTCTTTTCTTCCAGTACTAATCCACCCTTCCATAGGCTTGTCCAACTTCTCTTTTTTTTTTAGGGTTGTAAAAATATTCCAAGTGACACCTGCTGCTGGATGGTAGATGCCTTTTTTCCATTCCAGCCGTGAAGGGTAGGCCGTTCTGACAAAGAAAAAAAAAAAACAACAAACCAAAACATATTGCAATATTAATCTTAATCTCATAATGTAATATTGAAATTACAGCTGTTTTGGAAAATACATGTGCTGTCTGCCTTGCCTCAGGAGACAGTTTACAATGCAGAACCTTCAAAATCTCTGGTGTTTCAGTAAAAGCTCAGGAGCCTGCAAACTTCCTGACAGAGGGAAGCTGCTGGCTGTGAAATCATACTTTTTAAATTTATGATTTAAAAAACCAAATGTACAGAGTCATAGGGAAGTATTTATACCAATAAAAACCACTGATTTAACAAAAAAATTGCATGTTAAGTGGCTAAAGAGTCACTGTAACAGTGGTTTTCACACTAGAATTCAAATTGTATATTAGATCTCCCCAGAGTACAGTCTCTTTCTTTCTTCATTCCCATTCCTGTGCCAGGAACACTGTTGTATGTTCAACAATAATTAATCTGTGTTACTGGATAGCACTTATAATGTGATCTCAGATAGTTTTCAATAAATTCTGTTTAAGAAAACAAGGGTAATCTAAAGAAAAAAATTGAAAGATCAAAATGTGGGAAAGATGGCGAGTACACGAAGCACCATGCAGTCACAGATTGTTACATATGCGGGGACTGATTTTAATTTTAACAGGATGGTTTTTGAATACATTGCCATGGGCAGATAGGCAGAGGTGAAACAACTCTGATGGGGTAAGACGCTATCGCTCTCTACCAGCTGCCTTTGCTCTGAAGCAGATGAGCAGTGCTCATGCATTTGATTGACTCCACGGAGAGCAATAATAAATAAGTGAAATAATGATAGCCATCTATTATTTTCTGTGGTAGCAATTTGCTGTGTGAATGTGCCTCCACACTCCAAAGAATTTGGAGTTCTCCTTCTGCAGAGGCTTACATGTTTAACTGAAGGGCAGTTGGTCATTATTGGTCCTAGTTTGACTTTAATAAGTGAGCTGGACAAATATATTCAATTTACTTAGAAGTTTTCTCTGATTTAGAAGCTTTTTTCTTTTTTACCAGCTGCAGACATAGTCTCCATCTTTAAAAAGTATATTCAAACCTTGATATCAGAATTTACATTATTTCTGCAAATACTGTCCTTCACATTGGTTTTCTGTGTAATTTTTTCCTGGTTTTCTTTGCTACTCACAGAAAATTGGATGTGTATTGCTTGCAGCATGAATCAGATGTAAAAGAACAAAAATTGTTAAAAAGTTAAGATATTTTTATGTGAAGAGAGTTTCTCAGAGTTATCCAGTAGTATTAAAGAGATTATAGAGTTTATAGATTAAAGAGATTACCAGAGATTCTATCTAATTTTGTAAAGGAAATTTTAATCTTGCAAACAGATAGTATGTGTTTGTTTGTTGGTTTTTGTTTTTGTTTTTGTTTTTTTACCTGTAGTTAAGGAATAAGTTGTTGCAAATAGTTTAAAGTCGGCAATTACATATTGAAGCACATCAGGGAAGAGGTGAGGGGGTTTGTTTTTTATCTTTAAGGATGAAATACGAATTATAGTAGTTCTGTTATCAAAGTCTTTAGATATAAGTAACAGATGTCTGTAACTCTTCCCTGCCCAGGTACTCAAAACCTTTTTTTAAAGCATTTAGCACCAAAGACTTGGGGTTTCAAGCTAATCCTATCATTCTAATATAAAACATTGCTTTTATCGAGAAGAAATATTTTACAGTTAGAGTTTATGTAATGAAGTGGAAATGGCCATAAAGCAATATCCAACGTTCGGAAGATAAAACAGTGACTATCACTGAACTGTAGGACTCTTATCATCTGGCCTGGTAATTCGGTGATCTGAGGGCTGCTGAGCTTTGGGTGCCCTGGACACTGAAGAGTACATTCTAGAAGTATGCCTGTTTGCATAGAAGTAAAGATTTTGAAATAGGGGAAAATTGGGTTGGAGTAGGAAAAAAAATTATATATATATATATATAATTTTATATATATATATATATATAAAAAAATTTATATATATATATAAAATTGCCCTCCAAAACGTCATGAAATGGCAGAGGATGTTAAAGGAAAGGGCATGCACAACAGACAGCAGAACGTAATTCATGATACCAAAAAGAATGATAGAGAAAAAAGCCACTTTCTTCCATATTTTTCTATTCTGAGTCCATCATTCAGGAAGCCTCTGGGCCTTTACAGCTCTTTGTGTGCTTTCTGTCTAAGATCTTCCTAGGTCTGATACCATTCATTCCTGTTTGTTATCTCTGCTTGCTTTTCTGTTTCCTGATATTCAGTGGTGTTTTTCGCTCACTCTCTCATTCTCTTTCGATATCTCATGTTGTTACTTCTTGGTCTTACTTAAGTGGATTTTGTTCATGTAACACTTTTGTGGAATTCTTCACCACATTGATTCTTCTTTAGTGTACTTCAAAGCAAACCTAGAAGTAGATTAATCCTGTAATTATTCCAGTTCTTATTTGTTTGACACGGTGTTTTTTGTTACTGTTTGCTTTGGGATGCACAAAGCACTGAGTTGTACATTTGTCAACTGTACCATATTCAGTTTAAAAAAAATATTTATGACAAAGTGTAATAGAAATCCTTTAAAAACTCAAACAATATGGTAGCAAAAAAGACTCGACAATAAAAGACTCATAGAAAATCAAAATAACAAGAGAATCTAGAACTTTTGTTAGTTAATACAAACCACCAAAGCTTAAAAGTTTAAAAGAAAAATAAAATTATTTACTAGAAGACAAAATTATGGAAAAAAGTAATTACTGAATTTCAGAGCTGGAGAGAGAGGAGATAGAAACTGGTCACAGATTTTTTTTTTTAATTAAATTGGAGGTGGGAAGGAAAAACAGAAAAAAAAGTTGGTTAACTAATTAGAATGTCTTCTTGGCACATTTTTTTTTTTTTTGTCTGTCTTTCTTTTTTTGGTGGAGCGGCCTAAGAAATAACTAACTCTGCTGGCCCCCCTAGTGTTCAGAGAGCATGGGGATGGAGAGGATGCAACAGGACAGATGAAGCTTGAAGAAGTTGTGAAGTTGGAGGGGAGGAGGATGTCAAATGACAAGGCAGAAGATGTTCAGAGCTAGAAAAAAAGTGTCACAGAGGGAAGTGAGTGGGAGATGTATTGGCAAGAGATAAAGACTCAGAGATTTGAGACAGAAATTTCCTTGGTGACATTGAAAACACTCTGTTAGGCATTTGGAAGTAATTCGCTGTATTGATTCTGTGCTCAGTGTGGAAATGATTATTGTGTTTGTGCACCAGCTAATAAACATGCTAAGCCGTGTTATCAGCATCTTTTAGTTTTAATATTCTGAACGATAGCCTTTGGCCACTGTAGTCCCATGCAGAGAAAGCAATTCTAATCCTCCCTTGTACCTGATTTGATTTTATTAACCCATTTTCTTTCTGACTGACAGGCTCCATTCATTAAATTATGAAATCCAAATTAATCCCAGGTCCTGTGTTCTGTGTCATTTCTTGTCAGGGTCAAGGCAAACTAGCCCAAACTATGACATTGGGGGTGGTTTTTTTTGTTTGTTTGTTTTGTTTTGCAGATTTTATTATTATTTAAAATAAGGATTGAACTGTGTTTTCCATCTGTTCTGACATACTTTGGTGGTTCATTACAAACAACTTTAAAAAGATGAAAATACAGGTTTATTCATATGTGCTGTAGAATTAGGAATACTGGCCAGTTTGAGAAGAGCCCATGGATATCCACACATGTTTGTTTCCTGCAGAACAGGCACCGAGTTCTCCTTCGGTAGCACAATAAAAGCAATATGGCTATGAAGACCTTCTGCAGCATTAGTCAGCCAATTTTACAGCCTTTTGTATTCATGAAGGGGGGAAAAAAAAAAGGCATCCAACTTCTAAATTCTCTAAATGAGGTATACCTCCCTTTCTTTGTAAGAAAATAGAAAGCTTGTTGCCTGGTAGAGCTCATCTGGGACCTGTTACCTGAGAGTGATTAGGAGAACATGCTTTCTGCCCACTCTATTCTCAGTCAGGGAACACTTCTCTCTTTTAGAAATAAAGACGGGACTACCGTATTGTTGCTGACCAGCATTTTTCAATCAGATCATCTTCACTCTTTTTAAAAATCTAAAGAAGTATATTGCAGCAGCTGCCAGTTGATCTTCTTGAAGGGCTTTTTGAATGTCATTTCATTAAAGGGAAAAAAAAAAAAAAAAAAAAAAAAAAAAAAAAAAAAAAAAAGATTTTATCTAGGGATATAGTCATTCTTGTAAGAGATGGGAGATCATGAAAATACATTAGCTTTTTATTTTTCAGCTGCAGTTGTCAACTTACCAGGTCTCTTAAACTGGGATTTCTGGTGTTCCACTATTCATTTTTTTCCAGTTTTCTGTTGCTTTTCCACAGATATTTATCAATATCCATCTTTAATATTTGCTGTCTCCATCTTTGAAACATCAGATTAAATAATTTCATCTGAAAGATTAAGTCAGTTAAATATGGAATTAAATGGTAAATGAACCTAATAAATACTTGCTTATCAATGTACACAGCATGCGTCCATCTCACTGTGGAAAATACAACCAAAGGTGAAGTGATTGCTGAGAGTCTGGGAGACATCAGTATCTTCAATATGGACTTAATACATTTCTGGAATTCTTTTTCAGCTTTGAATCATATTTTGGGTATAAATAACCATATTTTTATAGTCCGTATGGTCCAACAGTCCATTATATCAGTCCATCGATGTGCCTGACACAGCAATACTTGGACTATTGGGCCTCATGTCTTACTCTTTCAATGAAAACAGGAATCTTGAGCTCAGTGTAGCCTTTCCCATATGCTTAGGCCTCCTTTGGCTAATTTACTTCGTGCATGCTGATTATGAGTTACGTCAGTCATTTTCCATTTCTGGGAGTCTTGCTTTCTAACACCGAGCACTAATGGATTACTGTCACTGGGGATGAAATTTTTTATGTGAACTGTTTTATACTGAAAGTTGATAGTGAGTTCCTTGAATTTTTCAGAAATGTTTTCAAGAGCGACTATAAATTTTTCATATGTAGAAGATAAAATACACAGCCGACAACCACCCTGTAACAAATGGCACCATCTGAAAATGTGAAGTTATGATTGTCATATTTTAAACTGCGTGATTTTATGCTGAGTTGGAAGCTGCACAAATTGTGTGGTTGTGGATGCGTGTGTGTGCCATATCTCAGGTTGCTCACGGAAGGCGGTGACACTTTGCTCTGAAAGCTCCTTTAAGTCATCCTCCTGTTACATTGCAGTGGCTGGGGGAAGTTGTAATATACGGCAGCTGCAGCTCCCTGGGTGGAGCACAGGCGCCTTCCTTAGTTTTAACAGCAGCACTTTCCTATGCTAGAGATATATTCTGCAAATGAAAAAGACAGGGTATTTGCATAATCACTATTTTCTAAACAATCTTGCTTCCTCTGACTTTCCCAATGTGCCTAATGCTACACAGACTTCGAGACCTTCCTGACTGCCTTCTTGATGTTTGACAATACAGATCCGAGTTCATCAGACTGCCTGAATTGTGGAGCAGCAGTAGCAAAAGAGCAACTCGACGCAGCGGTATCAGCCTCATTAGCAGCAATAATGGGCTCTTAGTGCAGTCTTGATTCTTGTACGATTTTAATGGCACAGCTTTCCCTGTCATTTTTTTGTAAGGAGAAAGCATGAAGTCAGAGAACTTTTGTAGCCAATAAAATATGGAGGGTTGCAGATACACATTTCTTATTCTCAAGGTGTAGTTCTCTTTGTTCTGAAGAGCAGACCATTGTCAATAAAAAAGTGTTTGATGGGAGATTTTTATTAGGAAACTCTGAATTTGAAATATTCAGGTCAGGAAGAGCACACTGTGATAGTCAGCATTTGGTTTGAACTTCTGAACGTTGGAAGGGTTTTTGGAGGTACTGCTTGAAAGAAAGTAAATCTCTGATCCTGGATGGTCTCTCAATTTATTAAAACCCTGAATGAACTAATAAAGGCACTTCAGAGGGCATTATACATTGTAAAAAGTCAGTAAAAATAATACCAGTCCCTTAAAAGTTCTCCACGCGAATTTTTGGAAATAGTTCTAGATGTAGTTGTATTTTTCTGATAGTTAAGCCTGGTAGGCAGCCGGGGTCTACAGAACAATTGGGTTTTTACTAGTTGACACGTCGCTGGATTTTGCTGGTATAATTTTAATTGGGAGTCTTGTCAGTAGTCGTTACATCAGAGCATAATCCCAGTTTTGTTCTCATTTGTATTGAAATACAGGTCTGGCTTTGCATTTAAAAGATGAACTCCATTTTGGCACAGCTCTGCTTCATACTGTGCCTCATTCTCAGAAGGAAATCGACTTTCCTTTCCATGTTATTGTTACTCCAAGGAGTCAATATTATTATAATCACTAGCAATTTTTGAAAATATATTAGAGTGGGTCCTGGAGGCCAACCAAGGTCTCCTCCCGTATCAACAGAGTGGGTCAAAAAAGCGCAGTAACAAATGGTGGTAGGGATGTGATTCTTCACAATCCCAGTTTTCATGCCTCTGTAGCTATCACGCAACTTGCTATGCTTATTAGAGACAAGAAGAACTGTAGGAAGAGGTGCCTCTTCACTAAAAATGGTGGGAGCCCAAACCTTACATGGCCTTGACCTATCCTTCAGTAAACTGGTGAAGGGGAAGCGGTAGTCTGCTCCTGGTATATAAAGCACATAAACTTACAGTCTAACAGAGTGATCAGACAAAATTTTGATACGGCAGCATATCAGAAGAGTATAATACGTTCATTTGCTCAATCAGTGAGACGTTTCTCCCTTCATCACTACAGTGCTTGGATCTCCCCAGAACAATCCATACATTTTGTTTTAATAACAAGCCAAAACCAAAGAACTTGATTATCTCTAATTTTAATCAACTTTAGCATCAGAGTCAAGAGGAAATGTATGAATCCTACTTCAATCTTAGGTTGTGGAACTATTATTTTTTTGCAAAAGGTAGCCGTTATTAGCTTCACTAAACTTAAATCAGTGTAGAACAAAAAACCTGCTAGGTTTGACATTTTTAATAAATGTTCCCATTATCTGAAAAAGAAAAGAACTTTGTATTGGGGAACTTCTAGGAGGATCGTAGCTGTGTTTCATTAATACAGCAAATGTGTTTGAAGGAAAGGTAGAATTTCTGTTTCTTCAGTCTTTTCTTCAAGCTTCTTTTTTAAATATAATTTTTCCTTGGTTGTACAAGAAACTTAAAAATTTATACTTCCCTCCCCGTAAAAAGAGCAGGGTGTGGGTATGCTGATACTACTTAATTTACACAACTCCTTTCTTATTAATTTAACAGTTCAGAGTTACTTTTTTCCCCATGTTTTATAGTAATGGTCGTGTATGTGAAATGAGTCTGAAGTATTATCGTAAAACAGTGGAAATATTTCTTATACCAATAGCTAATATCCTGCAGCTCATCTGCATCCTGTAGCTGAATCACCCACTGCAGTGACAAGTAGAGCAAATGGAAGTGAAATAAAATGTAAAATAAAAGAAGCTATTCACTACAGTTGACAATATGACCTAAAATTAGCATCACTTCTAGGTCCCACAACTACCTTTATGTCACCTGAATAATAATTATTATTTTCTATGTAAGTATTCCATAGGGTTTTACTTTTTTACTGATAGCCAGATATGATAACCCAAAATCTGAATCGGGTCTGGAGCCTCAGCTGTGCAAAGAAAGGTACAAGCCAGTGCAGCAACACATGGTCTCTGTACTGAAAAGCGTATTTTCAGGAGATACTGCAACAAAGTCTTGCGATGGGGTTGAAACTCTTAAAAAACGTGTCTAAGGTGAATTCAGATTACCTCAGTGATACGCTGATACCTGTGTGCCTGGTCTCAGAAGCTGGGACCTGTCACTCCCATGTTTTTCTGGGCAGGTTTTGGTGCTGTCAGGAGCTGCCCTGCTCTGCACAGCCCTACGAGCCAGGTTAGAGATGGGTACTGCCTGTGCTGAAATAACCAGCCCAACCTGAGCACTGTCAGCCCCCAGGGAATTTTCAAAAGGATTTGTTCTAGTCTGCTTTCACTGTCTCCTCTGTTTCAGTCGGTGCACGAATGGTTTGGGGGAAGGCAGGCAGCTGGTGAGAAATTATTCCTACACCGAGCATCCAAAGACATATGTGCATAAGGATACGTGTAAATAGTTCAACATATTGTTGACCTGTAAAAACGTACATACAGATGAAAGCCTATGTGTGAGTAGATGTGCTAGCATCTGCTTTATTATCCGCTTCTTATGAAGCTGTGTGGGAAACGGTTCTAGTTCTTGCTTCTTTATTAAATAATATTTTTGGTTGGAATATTTGCTTTCTTTGCCTTGTAAATATTTTTTCTTACAGAATAACAGTGTGTTGTACAACACTGGTCTCTTGCTTTTTGATTGCCAGATTCCTTTTTTTGGAACAAACCCACTGTTTTGTAGGTATATTTCACATTCCCATAATAATGAGATTTTTCAAGCAAGCCCCATGCATAGCTGCACGTACTTAAAAATATCCTCCAAACCAAAAAAAAAAAAAAAAAAAAACCAAAAAAAACAAAAAAAAAAACAAAAAAAAAAACCAAATAGGAGAAGGAATACATGAAATACATGTGCAAATTGTAGTGGCACTGAAAATATGTCTTATATACTCACGCGGCTCCTGCTGCAGCTTGTGACATCTTTCATAGAAGTGTCACCTTTAGGAGGCTATTTTTGGCAATGATGTTTCAGCATGGGATTTTAAGGGTAACAGTAGGTATTGGGTATATCCTCAAGAGATCACCTTCACATTCCCTCAAATATTTCTAGGTGTATTAAAAAAATGAGTAGTATATATTGCTCAATAGCTGTGCACGCTTGTTTTATTCTTTCTCGTAAAACCAGATTCGTAAGAACCTCGGCAATATTATAGTATATTTTTCGACAGGATTCAAAGCCATTACTTTCATTGGGTAAACAGCAGTTAGTGCAAGTCTTAAATACACATGTAGGAAAATATTCAGGCTCTATAACATTTGTCACTTGCTAAAGTAAGAGATGCGCAGCCTGTGCTACAAAAAGTGTTAGTGTAAACCTTTCTACCGCGAGAGTTTGGAATTAGCCACCTTTCACTTTCTTTAGCCATGAATAGGCAGAAGAGGAGACATTTATGAAACTTAACTGACTCTTAGTTTTTTTTTCTTTCTTCAAAGAGTATGAAACTATGACATGTTTTAGGAACCTGCAGGTTCCCAAGGGCTTGCTGCGTATGAGCAGTTTAAGAGAGCTCTGCAAACTCCTCCAGCAGAGGCTTTGACATTTTCATGGCTTGTAGAGGAGTCAGTCATTACAAGAGAGGCTGCTAAATTATGGAAGCAATTTTTATCTTCCAGTTCTTTGCTACCATTGCTTCCTATAACCTTTGAGGACATTTGAGGAAAAAGTATTGGTGTGCTTGGTTGTCTGAGTGGCTCCCTGAGTTACTTACAGCCCTTCATTTCTAGGCTGCTCACGGGTTTCTTATGTTGGCCTGCACCCTTGTTGGCCACCCCAGTGGGTAGGCTGATCTCCAGCTCGTTCTACAGCCAGTTCTAGGAGGCTGCAGAGAAAAGAAACTTTCCTTTGCCCTTCTTCATGCCAAATCCATTCAGAGGATTCCTTACAGAGCTGCTTCTGTCTCTGCAGTGCTCTCTGTGCACAGCTTCCCATCATGGAGCAGATGAAAAAAGGTGGAGAGACAGAAAGAATTTTTAAAAAGGGAAGTCAAATACTATGACTTTCTGCTTTGCTGCTTCCTTAGTATGTTCCCTGTCAGAATTTGACGTAGTAAATAATTCTAGAAATCTATATTTAGAATGGCAAGTGTTTTAGCAAGAAATAAGACTCAGCACAACAAAATCTATTTAAATGCAGCATAATTGAAATGTCAACATAGTCAAGAAATGCCTCAAGGTGTTTCTTTAGTGAAGGCTGGATATGACACAAAATAGATGTCTGAATACTGTGGTACAGAAAAAGCCTTTGTGTACTTCTCAAATCTAATCTTGCACTCACCTTACTGAACGTTTGAAAATGCTCGGCTGAAGCCTGACTGCCACTGTGGTCCCCGCTCTTCCCTTCTTTCAGGGAGTCTGACAGTTCAGAGAAGGTTTTGATCTTGGAGGAGAGAACAGTTCAACAGCAATCCGTGCTGGCAAGTGGGGATCCTTTCCTGCAGGGACACCCCGCATTAGTGTGGAGCTCCTGCCCCAAGTGCAGTAGAGATCTTGTACCTTCTCAGCGAGTGCTAGAGGGCATGTTTTGCTCAGGAAGTGTTTTGAGAATTTTTTTTTTTTTTTTTCCTCAAAGTGATGGTTGATTCTTCGTTCAGCTGCTGCTGGAGTAGCTTGAAAAAAGACAGCACTGTTTTGCACAAGCTGCTATCCTCCCCTTTTGGGAAGGGCCAGTAGTCTGCTAAGAATGTAGAGTAGAAAGTACCATTAAAGTGTCTTTCCATTTTCCTTATTTTTGAAAATTAGTTACTATGTATTACTCTTTTCTCAGGAAAGCCCTCTACTTGGTGACCCATACGTGCCCCTGGGAGTGTGCTGCCCTGCTGACCTTCCAGGGGAAATGAAACCTGTGAGAAATGGTAGTCGCAAGGAAAAGTGGTGCCCTCACCGCTCTCCCCCAGCCTCCGGGGTGGTGCTGCTGTAGGAGGATGGGCCGTGGTTGGGGGGCCTGTCGTGGCTGCAGTTACACCAGATTTCATTTATATGTCTGTCCTAGCCAGCACTCTGGCTCTAGATTTCAGTCTGCCTGTGCGACACATCTTTTTTGAGCAGATGATAGGCAGAGAAGACTAATACACCCGACTCTTGCTTTATGAGGCAATACATTTTTTTTTTTTTTTAAGAGGTTAAGTTCAGCTAGATCTTTATCAGCAAACTGTGATTTCAGAAGGAAAATGAACTTGACAACTGTTTTAACAACCTGAATGTTTATGTATGTCTGTGGTTAATGCCTAAAGTCAATATTTCTTAAGTCTGATTGATAAAAATATGTGCCTTTCATCAAGGTCAAGTTAATTTGTGGAAATTTGCTTTTGCTTACCATGCTGCTTTTGCACAGAGTCCCTGTCAGACTTTGCTAAAACCATGCAGGCATTTTCTCATTTAAATTATGATTATCTTCACTGTGAACTTCCCTGTGAACACTACCTCGTTTGAATGTGTCTTTTTTAAAGGATGCCTCAGATTGGATTCCAATTCAGTCAGGTGATGAATTACCTGACTTGACCTAATTCATTAATTTTAATGGTATTTGAAGTCTTTATTTTATTCAGGGCTCTGATTGACCTATCTTATAGATATCTTTATAATAATATCCATTCATCAGCTATTTAAAGGACATAACTTGAAACTGATTGTGACTGCTAGGATGCATGCTGTCTACTTGTTTGGGTCGAGTTCCAGCTTGGGTTTTCAGTGGACATTGCGGGTTACACCAGGTGAACGTAAAGCTGACTTTGCGTTAGATAGTAAGGCTTGGAAAGGAGTTCTGAAACTTGTGTGTTAAATATGTATGCATGAATTTATGTATATTCAAATGTTCACATAATTAAACTGTGTTTAAACTGCTGTTTTCACACAGTACAACCACACCATATGCTGTACCATAGTTCTTAATTTACACTATGTAGTATAGTATAGGACTAGGTAAATGGCATCATTTTGTAACTAAGGTCATTAGAGTATAGCTTTATGGTATAAAGCAAGAGAGGATTTTTTCCTGACATTATTACAAGTGTAATCAAGCCATAATCAGTTATCAGTATGTCTTCAGCAGCTGCCATACGTAGATAAAGGAAAATTTGACCCTCAGCCAAAAGAAACTGTGAGCAAATGAATCCAGGAGATCCAAAGGTGCAGCGGGAATAATGAGTTCAAGGAGCAGAGTTGAAACTCAGACTCCTTAACAGTCAATCTTCTACTCAGAAGCAGTGTTATGGTTGCCTGGAAATAATAAACATCACTTTATCCAAAGACATTTCTGTGTATTTTGGGCTTGTTTGCTGAGAAAAAATGAAAGCACAGAAACGCTGCTTTGCTGTTGACATAGACCATCCCCTTCAGTTACCTGGTAGCAATGATGGACCGATCAATTCTAATACTTTCTATATAGTATCAAGGTACACCAGCACTCAGGAATAGGAAAAAACAAAACAAAACAAACCCAAACAAAACTTAGTTACTGCTGATAGGCTTTAAAAATAAAGCAAGGCTTTTTCTAAATTTAAATAGAATTGCTCTATGCTGGTTGTTAGAAAAAGTGAAGGTGAACTGTACACACTTAAATTTAGCTGATTTAGCTGCTGCTGAAAACTCTTTCCCAATTTAATTTTCAATTTCTGTTTTCTTCATGAAAAATTTAATTATACTGCAAGTATTTTAAATCATTCCCTCATTAATTGCCTTTTATTTTCACAGTAATCTATCAATTAAGATTTTCTACTGTACAGATTGTACTGAAATTCATGTACTTAATGGATTTTATTAAAACTCACTAAGTAAAGAAAGGCGCTTTTTTTTTTTTTTTTTTTTTTTTTTTTCCC
>NW_020799107.1:32699371-32703374 GCF_003259725.1 Athene cunicularia | reverse complement strand
AGTATCAGGAAAAGAAAAGTAATGATCTTTTGTCCTCACTAGAACGTTTTAAAACTCCCACACCCTTCCCAGCTCTATTGTGCCATTATATCTGCAACACTAGTTGAGACAACAGGACCAAGACAGAGGCTAAACTTGTTTATCTCTGTGAACTGTCATTCCAGGAGAGGGCCAAGACATCTTGGTGTGCCACATAAGGGGAACATGGCATTGCAACTGCCAGGCTGTGTCTGCTTGAGGCACAATAGAGATGATCAGCTGAATTTCCTGGGCCATTGGACTGGACACTTGGCATATATCAGTATAGGAAACCACACAAAAACCTTGCTTTACGTTGTCAGATTGCCTGGGGGCTTCTTCTGCACATGACAGCTCCTACACTCCACAGAACACTTGGGACTGTGCACAGTACTCCCCAACATTATTAAAGCTTCTGGGAAATGCCCTTTGGATCTTGCTTTGCTCATGTAAGAGTCGGTCTGTCAACACCACCATCCCATGTTCTTGCAGCGGTGAGTTAAAAGTGCCAGCTAATAGCCCTCTGCTCCTTGCATGCACCTCCTCCCAAATCTGGGACTCTTAGTGAGAGGGAGCACTTGTAAATATTATACCACCATTTCACAGCAGTCCGTGTTCCGTAACAGTCTCACTGATTTGGGTTTGTTGTTTGTTTTTTTTTTTTTTAATAGAGGCTTGATATTTTAACTATTTTGATTCTGCTTCATAATGAAAGACTAAGCAGCAATTTACTGGGAAGACAGAGGAGAGATGTAGGAGGTGGGAGCAGAATGTCTCCTCTCGCACTGCTGGATTCAGTGCATGACAAAATGTGGACTGGATACATGGTTGTGATAGCTGATCCCAGAGCTTTTGGTCTCTCCTGTTCAAAGGTACATATACACAGAATAACCTGGAATATTATCAGCCCTGAACAGTGGTGGGTTTTGCATTTCTGAATTATCGTTGAAAAACAACTATGCTGAGATTTTTTTTCTGACTTATGCCACTGACTTGCAGGACATCTCATTTCCACAAATTTTTTAGATAATGAATGTCACTTAGAAGCCAGTACACTGTAGTTAGATAATAGGAAAATTAATTCTTCTTAAAATGTATTGCTTAATGGATATTTAATCTTTTCTTCTTAAGCTGCGTACCCAACGGAACAAGAAAACTAAATTCCCCACGGCATAAATGTGTAACACAGTCTTCAAGCCACATCATCGTTATCTGTGGAGATTATACTTTTGTAAATTGTGTCCCTGCAAAATAATATATGAACCAGTCTACCACTGTCTGCCTGCATCTCACTACAGGTGATCAAAAAGTAATCAGTGATGGCTGAAAGGTTAAAAAGATGCCAAGGAGTACCAGGCAATTAACTTTGCCTGATTAGGGGTTAATCAATAGGCATTTATGACCATTAATGATGTTGTTTCTATAATGTGGGCAAAGGTGAATCAGTTGAAACGTAAGATTTGTGTGGCTTACAGTGACCTTGTGTGGGGCTCCCAAGTAGTGAAAAACATTAAAAAATATAACTGTCTTTGAACTTGCTGAGTGGTTGAAATGTTAATGCCTGTAGAGGTGGTGTAAGGTCCAACCCTTGTAGCCACTAGGACTAAAAGCAACTCTTGTCTACTGATCTTATTATAGATAGCAGTACTGAGAATTGCAGTATTAACAATTTCAGCTGAAGCATTTCATACAAGAAAACTGTCTGAGGTTGGTTAACAGAACTCTTGTGATGATCTAGGCTTGTGGTGTAGCATGTGGCATCAATTGCTGTTATTTAAGTATAGTAGAGGGTTTCCTGCTTTCTAGTGTCTTCCCTTGGTCACTGGATCTAAAAAAGTCTTTGTGCAGTGCAAGTGCTGCTCTTCACACCAAGTTGTTTGGAGGTACTGCAGAGGTCACTTCTTTCCGAGACATGTGGAGGTGATGCTGTGTAGCTCCTGCTTTGGGTTCATGAAGCAGGGAGAAAGTTTACTGGCATGCAGGGCCTCTATTTCATTGTAATTAAAGCATCAGTTAACAACCTCCAGCGTCATATTCCGGTCTATTTTATGATAAAACTCTGCTCAGTGTAATATGGCAACAGACAGTAGTTTGGCAACAGTGGTGTCAGTCATGAGTCTCCATTGATGAGATGTGAGAAAGTTTTCGTCCAGAGCCTTAATAAAAAGATTTTCTTTCTACTCTGTGGCTTCTCAATCAATAATATTTCATAACATAAATATTTCCCTTAAGTTTTATAAAAAATCTCATCAGAATTGCTTTCTGGATTATAAAAAGTGTTAAAGGTATGCGGTGTGATTTTACTACTAAAGTTCATTTTAACAAAGGAGATTTTTCTTAATTCATATGTTATATAATGCTATACAAGAAATTAATATGAACTTTGCGTTGCTTAGTGTCGATGGACTTCAGCTGTTTTTTTGAATGAGAAGCTCTGCGTGAGGAAGTTAGCTGTTTCAGTGATCTGCAAGAGACTGTTTTAAGAGGGATGTTGAACGGTGATGATGACATATAGTGAGCTGGCATCCCATTGAATAGAGCTGGAAAACACGTATAAAACTACAGTAACAGTCACACTTCTCCCACTTAGAAGTCCTTGTTATCCAGTGGCTAGATGAGCTAAGTGGGATCGTACGCGGGAGCGTGCATCACTGGTGAATTTACACTAATTATGTAGTGGGTAGCTATTACAACAGAACACTGTGGGGGTTCAGTTGTTAATTAATGTTTCCAGAGCACTCTGAGACTCACTCAGTAGTTTTCAGTTGGAGATTGTTGTATTAAAAATTTGATTAAAATTATTATTTCTGAGATGACAAAGCGCATTCAGTAAACGTTTGAAGTTGCTGACATGTAGGTATGTGTGCACGTACGTATATATTTTTACAGACGAAAAGGCCAAACGTATAAAGCATTACTAAAAAATGAATGTTGTAAAGATTCAACAGCAGTGTTTGAGCACATTGAAATCATCATCATCAGAATGTGAAATAAGGCTGAATACATAAATATGAGAGTGAACAAGATCATTGAAATACTTGATGGTCAAAATAAGTGATATTAAAGAAGCTGAAGTGGAAGTTCACACCCAAACGTTAACTCTACAGAGCATTACAACAGCACTTGTACAATAGCGTAGAACAGCGTCATATGGGAGTTTACTTCAGTGTGCCTGTCAATTATGAAATTTCGATTCCTTTTTTTCCTTCATTTGGTGATTATAGCATGCATTTCCTAGTCCCTAGCGTGTGACTTTGCTTTTTGTGGAAAGAAGATACGAGAGCTGGCTCTATTTATTGCCTAAGTAGATAGCTGACTAGTGCAAAAGTCTCGAAGGTGACATACTGTATGCTTTGCCTGAAGAAATGGAGATTTACTGTGCAAGGATGAACCAGCCTCCTGTGTCCTGCCAGCTCTGTGCAGCTGTCACTGCTGGAGGGAAGGTAGGGGTTAGAAGGGACATGGGAGAGGGAGGTGATAGCAGCTTCCACAAGGAGCAATTACTGCCCAGTCTGCCTTCCCACCACCGTCTTGCCTGCAGGAGGAGGGAGAGGAAGAGAAAGCTCTTCTCCAGTTCTCCGTCTTGACCTTACTCTCTTCCCATTGCCACCTGCCCTCTGCAGATGGCATTTTAATTCTGCCCCTTCCCAGTTGTACGTTTCAGGCTGCTGCAGGATGAAGTGATGGTGGCAGGTCTTTGCAAGGAAGGGACGCCCTTCAGATTCCCTGAGGGTGGCAGGGACTTCTGGAGATCATCTAGCTGATGAAGGCTCTGCTGAAAGCAGGGTTCACCTAGATCAGCTTGCTCAGTACCATGTCCCCTAAGGTTTTGAATATCTCCAAGGATGGAGGCTCCACAACATTTCTGGGCAACCTGTTCCAACCACCCTCACAGTGAAAAAGTGTTTTCTTATGCTCAGATGGAAATTCCAGGTTGGTTTTGTTTTTTGGTTTTTTTTTTTTTGTTTTTTGTTTTTTTTTTTTT
>NW_020799107.1:32610054-32699321 GCF_003259725.1 Athene cunicularia | reverse complement strand
CTTTTTTTTTTTTTTTTTTCTCTCCAAGCATTCCTCAGGCTCTGAAATGCAGCTTACTTATAAGGCTGAGAAACAGTGAGCTAACTCTGTAAATGCATTTTATATGACTAGATCCAGACTACTCAGAAGCCCAGGTGGTCTGCTGTTGTTGACTGAGGGTCCTCTCTGTAGTTCACCCATTCTGCCAGTCTGTATTACCATTCACAAACTTCATTAGTCACTACTTTCATTTCTGGGTTATTAATGAACACGTTCAGTGTTGTCAGGTTTTATATCTCAGCAGACACACTTAATTTAATGATGATTCTCTGTAACTCAGTGAACCTGCTTCAGTATTTATTCAACACTGTGAAAATACCTAAAACTATAAACTAGTTTATATAAATTTAAATAAATGTGTGTATTCTTCTCATATGAACAATATCTATTCTTGTAAATCTATATCTTGTATTAAGGTTAATAACCAGATAAATGACTCTTTTGTCTTTAGTCATGAAATCACTTACCCACTTAAAGTTTTCCCATGTGCACTTCTCTTTAGCTTATGCTTATGCTTGTGTATGGCAGCCAAGGTATAACTAAAACAGCAAAAGGTCAAAATAATGAGCCATTTCCACTGGTGAAGCTAATATTTTACTACATGCCTACTACCTGCTGATCTCATCTTTTAGAGTGTTTTGTGATGCTATGGTTGAGGAACACCACATAAAACAAATTGTTTTGAAGCCCAGCCAAATATTGCAGGTCAAGGTTTAGGCAGGAAGAAATTTCAATAGTACATCCTTGAAAAATAAATTTGCCCATGGGCATGGTAGGGAGATACCATTAGGTAATATTTTGAAGATGGATATACTCACATTTTTAAAGGAGTGCTGACTGGGGTATGGATTTGGAAGATTTGATTTGCTTATTTAAGCTTTGTTCTTCCTGCAACATTCTTCCTCTTTCTGACTTCACTATGTCAGAAATAGGGGGGGGGGGGGGGGAAAAAAAAAATCTGTCTCTTCAAAATAATGTCTTGTTACTCACAGCCAGCCTGAATTTACTCAGCAAAATGTGCCCATTTTCCCTGAACAATAGTCACAGTAAGACACTTCTGCTTTTGAGCAGAGTGACGAGTGCGTTAAACGAGATGTGTAATTTTCTTGTAATCATGAAATAGACGAATCCATTGTAATGTCTATTTAAAATAATAAGTTATTGTTTAGCAACTGGTGGACAGCACATGGACAGTGATTTGTAGAAAGATCCCACAGAGGGTGGAGATACATCAGATGGAATTTGTGAAGTACAATCCATGTGTCACCGTGCTCAGCAGTGCTTACCTTGAGCAGAAGCCTCCCCTGTTTCAAGTAAAACTTCCTGCATCACTTGGTGCTACGGACCAAGGTTTCCCAATGTGGAGACATCTACTGATGGGGATGAGCTATGACAGAGTATAGTTAAGACAAATTTCTCGTATAAATGATAACTAATGTGACAAAAGCTGGTGCTCAGCTTTTACCTGACAGCGTTGTCCTTATAGCACATGCTTAGGAGGTGGGAGCCAGGAGTACCCAGGTGTGCCCTCAGCCTCAGGGGTACTCACCTCACACCCCATCAACCCTTCCTCTGTAGGATGCACCAGTCACTAGGTCTTAGGCAATGTAGGGTGTTCTCATGTTGAATCAACACTGTTAGGAAAAAGGGAGTTATGTGGTCTCAGAGAATGCACATTAGAGTATGAGTCTCCTTCCTGATGGTTACAGTAATGGCAAAGGGTGGAATTACAGCAATCTGTTAATATGTTTTATCCAGTAACTGTTTTATGGAAAATTCAGGAGCAGACTGGTACCGAGGACAAAGCTCTATTCTCAAGCATCATTTCTCTGCGTACGTCCTACCAATATTACTGTCACACTCTAGCCTTAGGAAAAGACTGTGCACTCTGGAGTTTAAGCAAATAGAGTTACCTAACAGCAGCCCAGGCTTAGCCATATAAGCTCTATGAAGGAAAAGGATTGCAGTTATACCCAAGACTTACAATTTTCTCTAACTTTCTGTAGGCGATTCAGAATGCAGGGTTTTTCACTTGTCATTTGGGGTTATTGTTACCCTGTCTGTGCATTATATAGAGATCCTGTACTGCCTAACGGATCTCTGGGGCTAGGCAGCTGCAGGCTGGCTTGCAGACCCTAACTGTAAATGTCTTTGTCTTTAACACATCTACATTTTAGCTTTTTCTGAACGGATGGTTTATTTTAGGAACTAGTGGAAAAAACAACTTTAATCCTGTGTTTTCCCAAGGCTCCTGACCAGGAGTTGGGAAGCAGCAGTGACTCGGATCTTGCCCAGACGCACAGGCTGCAGCTTGACCTGGGCCAGACAAGGGAATCACAAAATAGGTGGAGGACATGTTCACCTAAGCACCTCTGTAAGGGCAAGCAGGAATCTGTTTTCCAGCCTAAGGTGTCGTTCCCCATCTCTCCCCCTGATTCCAGTATGATGGGGCACATCTGTCATATATTGCACATTTTAAAAAATTTTACTCCTGCTTCTCTGCTGAACTTTGACTAAGGTCACCCATCATGGGACTATAAGGTTATGAATCCGACCTCTAATTTCCATATCCCTTTTTCAGTGGTATATTTACCAAAATGGAGGTATGGGCTGATGTGTGTGACAGAGTTCGTTACAGTTTGGTTGGTTGGTTGGTTGGTTTTGTTTGTTTGGGTTGGTTTTTTTGTTGCGTGTTTTTTTGTTTGTTTGTTTTTGGTGTTTTTTTTTATGGTACGGTAGTCAAAACTAATAAAATGACCAACAAATGTAAGATAAAACCATGCTGCATTATTTCAGTCCAACAATTGAATTCTATCAATCAAACTACCCTTTCCTGCCAGAGAGGCAAACTGTAGAGCTTTATATTGTGTATATAACATCAACAATAACAAACAAACAAAAAACTTATGGTAGATTGCATTAAAGAGTCTAATCTCTAAAAGAATTGTACTTCAAAAACTCGGAAAATGAACTAGGACAGCAAAATAAAGCTTACAGCTTATGTGTGATAAGAATAGTCTAGACATCAGTTATGAATATTGAATCACAAAAACGGAATGAATAACCCAGTGATAAGATCAAGTAAATTCATGAAACACAAAGCTGCCAAAAAGAATACGAATATTTAAGAGAAAAAAGAGTATGTATAGAGTACAATTAGAAGACTTGTTCAGTAACAAGCTCCCCTAAGTTTTCCTTTGGGTATGTTCCAGACACAAGGTAAAAAGAATTAATCTTAGTTCCATAATGAAAAAATGATGTTTCAGCATAAGATAGTGTGTTGCTTGAGGAATATATTAGTAGAAGGAACCTTCTGGGTCACAAACGCAGTTTCTGGCATTTCAGGGGCCTTTCCATATGCTGTCTTTAGTGAATCTATCATTATCCATGTCAAAAGCATTTATTTATTTTCTGTCCCTGCTGTTCCCATTCAAAGAGGAGGTCCAGAACCTGATTACGGTAATAGCTAAGAACCTTCTCATTTTCAGCCAGAATTTATTAATGGGCAATTTATACCCATTTGTACTTCTGCCAATAGCCCTTTAGCTTAAATTGTCTCTTTCCCCAGTGTTGATCCTCTGATCTATTCATAGACAGCAGTCATAATTCCTCTTCATTTTCATCTCCTGGCTCTAATCAACACAAAACCTTGCAGTCTTCCCTCAGATTGCAGCTCTCCATTCCCCTGTTGATCCCTGAGGCCATTCTCTGATCCTGCTCACATCTGAGTTTATCTTCCAGATAACCATCGGGGTGGGCACAGCCACAAACAGCTGCTTCCTGGAGGAAAAGGTCTCACGAGCATCCTGGGCCTTGATACCAACACTTTCTCCGTGGGAAGTACCCATCCCAAGGCTCTCAGTGGTGCATCTCCCTTTTTCCCAGGCAACAATGCACTGGTAGATCATAGTCATTCTCCGATGAACTATTTGACAAGGATCCTTTGTTGTTTCAAACTCTGAAGTCCCGAACTGTCAGCAGAAGCTCTGCTATTATTCCCAAGGCATATTATCTTGCACTTCAAACTAGTAAACTTCAGCCAATTTCTTTTATTTACTCCAGCTCTGTATCATTGATGATTATCAACATTAGCTACTCAGTACATTTTATTTTACAGAGTATTGTGAAGTTGTCTATACTCTCCAGCATATATTGTCATTACAAAAAGAGCAGTACAGGGTTTATATATTATATATGTACCTATGAATCATAATTGGGAACTCACTACAGCCAAAAGGCATTCTTATCATCCAAGTAGCTCAGGAATAATGGCATCTAAATGCGTTTTGCTGGGTGGGAATCTAGTCCTCTTTCATCCTCCCAGGAAAGGCAAAGCTAACGGGTATTTTTGTAAATCCACTCTATTGCTCAACAATCTACAAGAGCCAAAAAATTTTCAAGTATTAAGGAACTGCAAGCTGAACTGCTTTTCTTGTTAATAGAAACAGCCAAAACATCTAAGCTTAGGAACCTGGTGTGAACCTATTGTGAACCTCATGTCAGCTCAGGAGGAATTGACAAAAAAGGATAGTCACATCAATTGGTTAATCCTTTCATTAAAAAGCCATTCAAGAGATGATAGTTTCTGATATCATTCATCTTGGATGAACTATGATAAGCAGTGTATTTCCTTGAACACAGAAGGAATAAATGAAGCCAGGGTTTTATTACTATGAAGTCCTGCGGGAGCAGTTTGTCCAAGAAGCTTACAGCTCCTCTGAGTCATTGTCAGAGGCATATCACTTTAGGGGAGATGAGATCAGCAGCATCTTTGCCTGATTGACTGCTCTCCTATGGGACTAGATACCTGGGACTTAGAAGACTATGAAAGTCAGGAAGCATAAGATTGACATGGGTGTCTTTGAGAAAGCAGGAAGGCTTTTGTGCGAGACCTGGAGCAGAGCTTTAGAGAGGCTCGTTCATGGGGATGTGGGGAAGAAAAAAATGCCGCCCTTCATGTCTCCTGTGGAAAAAAGAAAACACTGAACAAAATGACCTAAATCAGAGCTGGATGAAATGTCAGTACTCCCTGGGCTTGGAGAAAATAGATCATCCTAAAGGCATTCACAACTACTTCTGCTACCCTGTATTTCTGCAAATCTCACGGCTTGCTCTGCAGCTCCAGGTCTTGAATTGTGGGTCTCCTTGTGAGCTATAAAGCTCTGTCCTTTTGCTTTCCCTCAGTGCAGCTTCTTCCTTTAAATCTTGCTGCAGAAATACCATCCTTTGACAAATTCAGAGGTTTCTGTAGCTGTGATAAAAGTGGAAAGCTCAGTGGCGCTCATTCTTCACTGCCTATGTATTTTGTAAACCAATTCACACTGAGAAGGGAAGAGCAAGGTGGGTGCAGAATTTTAGTATGGTCTGAAAGCAAGGTAGGAAAGAACGAGAAATTAGGGTCTCTGGCTTTTATCTCTTTAAATTTCCTATCTGCATCATTAAAAATATAAGTGTTCACTCCTTCATGATTTTTCTTTGCCTCCTCACCTGTTCCCAAGAATCCTGCTACAAATCTAAACAAACCACAGATGAATACACTGTGTTCCATAGCATGTCCTTCGCTACTTCAAACATTTCCAGAGGCAAGCAAACTCCATTTTCATCCAAAGGTTTTCAGGATTAGTTACTTAAAATAAAGAAAACAAATTAGCTAGTTTATTTTTCTATTTTTCTATTAATTAAGGGCGTCCGACAATGTCTTTGATATCATGCCTTAATTTTTGGTCAGCCCAGAAGTGGTCAGATAGTTGGACTAAATGACCATTGTAGGTCCCTTCCAGCTGATTTAAACTGAACTAGTCCAGTCTAGTGTGGTCTTTATTTGCTTACCCTCAACATTTTTCTTGTATTTTGTGCTTCCCCACTTGCGGATTCCACTAGCAGGTTTAGCAGATCAGCAATAGAGCAGAAATGTCCAGGGGCATTGCAGGTGTCTGTCACGTAGGCAATAGAAAGCTCTTCACTGGAGCTGTGAATGGAGGCAAATTGCAGTTGTAATAATCCGATTGATAATTTAATGGGAGGGGGGATGTTAGTTTGAAGACAGAAACATATGGCAGTCAACAGTGCTTCTTAAATGGATCTGTGGGGAAGACTGCTGGTTTTGAAGAATTCCCGGCTGGCTGATGTGACCCTCCAGTTAAAAGTAGTTTCAGTGTAAAACTTGAGGCCAGTGATAGCTTGCTTCTTTTCCTAGCTGGCTAAAATGAGAGAAGATATTTTGGTTTTCTTGCTGGCACAGTTTTAAGTGTCTGAAACCATTATTGACAGAGGACCATGAAATGTGACGTTTGCGAAAACAAATTTGAAATGAACTCATTAATTGATCAGTAGGATCAGACAGTATTCCCATTCAAAGTCATTGCATTCAATAAAGTGAATGTAAGGACTTTTGCGTAAGAGAAGGAAGTAGCATACCTCCTCAGCAAAGCCCTTTCTAAAAGCATAGCAGATGGGATGAGGACACCAACAACGTTGTGAGAGACAGCGTGAAAACTAAAAAAGCTTTTTTTTTTTTTTTTTTTTTTTTTTTTTTTTCCAGAAATGGTCTATCCACAGCACTTCAGTTGTACTTACTGTAAGGAAAATGCAACCGTTTTGTTGTTAAAAGCCACCCACACGATACTGCAATGATTTTAAATCGATGAAATGCAACAGCGTTTGTGAAAAATACAAGCAGATAGACTGTTTTTATTAATTCTCCCTTAATGGATCTCACTTGACATTTTATTGTTGCTGTTCTCCAGCATCTTTTACTGGCTGTGTGCAGGTCCCACTCTTCTGGTTTAAGCTGCTGGCTGTCTGCATCCATTATGGAAAGAGTGCAAACAAGCCAAGTCCCGTTTGTGAGTCAGTTATCATCTGGTAAAAGCTCCTAGCTCTATAGCATCAGACAAATATTTGAGGAAGAAAATTATAGGTTGTAAAGGATGGTTGATCCGTGTTTGTTTAGAAAATGACATGTATATGTGGATTATGTTCACATAGAATTATTAAATAAACAGATACCCTCTAATCAGCCCTAGTTCCAGCTCCACACACACCTCAGCGTGCAGTCCCACGTCGGGTTACCTTTAGGGACGTTTCCTGGTTTGCATTCTGCGTGGGGCTTGTTCTTAGAAAGGTGTTACAGGTTTAAGGACTGGACTTGGGACAAGAAACAAAGCAAGCTGCAGTGAAAAAATGTATTACCTTCCTATTCACAAGGGCACAAAAGGCAGAGAAATAACCCACAAACCAGTTAGAAAATGGTCAGACTTAGGCAGCGGATGGGTTATCAACCTCTAGTTAGTGTGTAGACTGTAAAATGTGTAGTCTGTGGATTATAGAATTCTAGGGAATGCCCTGAGGCAGTTGTGCGAAACTTATTTGGTTTTCGAATAGTTGCATTATAGTAACTAGTAAGTTTGGGTGCCAGCCACATCCACTTTTCTCTCAAAATTTCAGCTTTATTTTGGCAGACATTCCAGAATTGAAGCCCCAGGGCTCAGACGCTGATGCAGATTCCTCTTCATATTCATTTTCATTCTACCCGCAAGTAGAACTTGATGAATAATGATCAGATGGATTAAAACTGCCCACATATTGCACTACAGGTTGTCTTTTTCATTAGGACAGACCCAGTTTCTGAGAGCCAACCCTGTAACAGAACCTTTCTCTGTCCATTTGAGAGATATTTTTTGATCCATCTGCATATAGGTTTAAAAGATATCTTCAGATCAACACGTTAAGCTGTTTTCCTCAATCTTTTCCTTATTTTCCTGGAGGGAAAAGTGATGTTGATCATTAAAATACTATTTTTTTGATCAGCAAAATCATTGATACACATCATACAGCTGGGGGCTGAGAAGCTTTTTGAGGTTTTCTTGTTTGTTTTCATGCTGTTTCCTGTTGGAAAACATCTCTACAGTGTCTATTTCTAGCATATTTCTCCTGGTTATTAGCATCATGCCTTGTGCTGATGGTATGTATTTAAGAAATAGGTTCTATGAAGGACTTAAGTAGTAATGACGTATATAATGTCCACCGTTCATCCTGCGTTACGTGTTCAGTGTTATATTATTGAGCCAGAATGTATTCCCATTGATTGCTTTGAAGGTTATATGTGTATCAGTAAATCAAAACAAGCTTTAAAAAGTTAGAAAATCAATTGATATGAGAAGGAAAGACATAGATGTTGAAACCTTTCTCATAACCTTGGTTGTTTTTTATAACTATATGAGCTTTGCTCTTTGAGTTGTTTTGGTTTTTTCAAACTATTGCTTTGACTGAAAATGACTGATGTACACAAAAAAAAAAAAAAAGGATGTCTAAGCACAGCAACAGTACACCTCGATAATAAATTTGTGAGCAATTTTTGATGGAAATAAAATGCTGTTTCCTGTTTAACTTGCTGAAATGTGATTTTCAAAGCAAGCATTTTGCAATGTACATGTCATATTTCTAAAACCAGCTAATGTAACAGTGGTGGTGTTTCCTTCCTGAGACATGCTCTTAGAGATATAAAGTTTCTAATTTTGCAATTTAGGAATAATAAAAATACCTAGTTGAAATGCTGGGGTTTCAACCCCAAGCCCCAAATGAAGGTTGACATGTGGGTGATTCCCACAGCCCTTCCCAAAGGGGGGTGAGTTTCCCTTTAGGCTTCCCTCCAGGGCGTGGCAGCCTGGCAGACAGAGCCATTGGGTAAACGAGCCCCAGGTGTCCCACATTGAGTAACCCAAGGTCAGGTGTCCCACGCAGGGATAAAAGGAGGGACCCCTTGCAGGCAGGGCAGTGTCTGTGTGTGAGGTGGATGTTCTGTGCAGAGTTCCCTGCTGGGGAAGGACCTCCTGCCTCCCTGGGACTGGGCTCCAGTCAGGTCTGGCTTTTGTAAACGTGGGCTCTGTGGGGATTGATGATGTGGCTTCCTTGGGCTTATGCACTTGGCTTGTTGACCTGGCTGTCTCCCATCCCTTCTATGGGAAACTGCATTTCACCATTTATCCCACCCATTGTTGGTCGTGTGGTGTCATTGTTGGGGTAAGTGGGATTGATGTCAGTTATGTATAACCTCATTGACTTGTTTGTACCCCAGTGCTCAGCCATGTACTGACCCTTTTGTGTCAAACACAGTCTGGTTATTGCTTCATCTTTATGCTGTCAGCATCCTTTATGCTAGGCCTGATAACTGGCAAAACACTAGTAACACTTTGTTCTAATATTGTTTACAGAGTTGCTGCCCAAATGCCACCAGATGAATTGCCAGTACAAATGTGCCATTACCAGGAATGGCACCAAGTGTTACTGTGGCGATGGATATGAAACAAGCCATGATGGAAGAAGCTGCAAAGGTAAACAAGAAATATGCTGTAACGTTAATACCCAGGCTTTGTAACGGTGCCCCGATGGCTGTGAAGTGGTGGTGGGCTGCCCACTCTGGCCAATGGCAAGCTGGCCAGCACAGCTGCTTCCTCACCTGTCTTCAGAGGTGTTGGTCAGGGAATGAGCATGGGCTTGTGGGGCAGACAGAGGGAAAGAGTTCCCCTCCACACAAAGCATCAGGGCCTCTCCTCTGACTCTTTGGTGCCCCAGCAGTAGCTATTCTGAAGTTACTGGAAGGAAAGCATCCTCGGCCAGGCTGGAGGAGGTGGAGAGTGTTTGCCCCCAGCTCAGACAAGCTTACAGCTAACTTACATGAGCTGCTTTCCAACCCTCACTACTAGGAGACCCTCTAAAACTTTTAGTGTTTTACCCCATGCCCATAAAGTCTAGATTAGAATTTGATAAATGAATGCTCCGAGGCCATACAACTTAGCTGGGAATGTTATTTTGGTGTCAGTAATTGTAGACTGAAATGGGTGTTCTTTTTCATTTTTGAAATATGACTTCTTAGTTCTCTATCCAGGTATTTGTTTCTTGGTTTATTTTTTCTCTTTTAATAATCATATTGGAGTTCTGTTGCTTAGTGTATGTGCTCACTTCCAATCACTCCTCTCTAAGTTACAGTGTTAAGCCAGATTCTTCATAAATGTAATTTATTATAAGTTCTTTTGCTCTATGGTTGTCATGTTTTGTGATTAAAAATACATCTGAGGAAATAATTCCAACAGCAGTTTTTTAAAATGTCAATTTATTACTTAAACCCTCAACCACTGTTAAATAGCATATCTTGATTTTGTGGTATTACGCCTATATATCCAAGTTTGGAAAATTGTTCTTTATATTTATTAGAGAGAAATATATAATTTTTGATGTAGTGGATGATGGTTTAATGTGGAAGTTGTGACAGTTCATTTGAGGAACTAGATGTTGCCAGCATAAATAGGTTGATAAGGATAATGAATTACTTCTCTTGAAGTGTTGCTTCATTCATCAACCACGATAACTAGTGGTCTCTAGTACTAACAAGAACCGAAGTGTCTTTCTAACATGCTGTAGATATTGGGTACTACTTGAAAAAATGAAAGTTTTATCTTTCAAAATTAATAGCTGTTAAACTTGAAGACTCCTAGCCTTCTCTCTGGTTACTGGAGTAATTCCACTAGCAAACATCACCAGCCAACATCATGGCCTGAGAAGGGATAAAAATAAAACGTCATGCCATAACAACTTAATGACTCAAACTTTTCTCTTAAAATTCTTATTTGTTGAATTTCTTTTCTTATCCTTAAACAAGATCTCATTAATGTCCCTTTAGATCTGAATGAATGTAATACGTATGGAAGCTGTAGCCAGATGTGTGTAAATACAGATGGATCATACACCTGCAGCTGTGTGGAGGGTTATGTACTTCAGCCTGACAACAAATCCTGCAAGGCCAAAAATGGTAAGTTTTAACATCTTTTTAACTTAATTAAAATATTTTCTGGTTTCTATTTAGAGGACACCATTGAGAAGACAAACACAGAAGAGATGGACTTTCCTTCACTCTACTGCGGAGCCACACAGCAACCCTAGAAAAACTTTTTACATATTATGACAATACTCCATGGGAAATATTAAAAATTATATAGTTATTATGAAAGGGAAATACTCAATTCAACCAAGATTAGAACAGCTCCCAGTTTCCCTGTTCATAAATAAATCAAAGATTTCCCTCACAAAACCAAAATAAGCTGTTTACTCTGGGAAGACAATGGATATAGCGAGAAAATAGAGGAAAGGATCATGAGGTAATTGTACCCTTAGGATAAAAAAAAGACATGAGATTTCTTTGTCCTTGCAATACCCCAAGAGGTGAATTTCATGATATACATATCCTCACTAGGCTTTTTGTTGCTTAGTGCATGTTTTCATTAATGATAGTGATTTGGGTATTTGAGGAAATTAGTGAATTGTGCTTAATGAAGCGATATTGTACACAGAGTTGTCTTGCCTCAGCATATTGAATTAACAATGCTTTTATATTTAAGAAAAAAAAAAACAAAAGTTCCTGAAAAAATTATTCAACATCCACAATGATTTAACACCCAAGTACAAAGCCAAGTTTGTTATGTATTTTTTGAGTCTTCCTTTTGGTAGTTGTTTGGACAACAGAAAATTAAAAGGTCTACTGTTTTTTTTTTTTTCTCACATAAAGAGCGTTGCTAAATGTGTTCTGACTTGAGCACTAGTAAGAGTTAGAGAATTTTTTTCTGATTGTACCAAGTTTTATATTGATCCACACAACATAGCTGAGCAATATTTTCAAAAGCCATGGTGAATTATTGTGAGATAAGAAAGTCCATACAAAAATATTTTCTTCTTCCTCCACTACATGAAAATCAGTAATGCAGTTCTAGGTCAGGAAATCCTCATGGTGCCAGTACTGGGCTTGAGATGAGCCTTTTGAGTTTCCCTTTTTGATCCAGCAGACTGTGTAGCAACTGAGTGTTGTTCTGAGCTGCCAGTATCTTGGTGGTGATGATGAAATGAATCAGATTATTCTGTCTTTTTTTTTATACTTCATCATGTTTATTTTGATAGTTTTCCATATTTCCGGTTATTTCCAGAAGGGAATCACCAGTCATTAGACAAGTCTCTGCAGGACAGTACAAATAAAGATCATGGTGCTGCAAAGAAATGAGTGTTGCTCATTACATTGTTCTGTGTAAGCACAATTTTTCCTTGAATTAATGCTGGATTAAATTTTCAATATTATGAATATTGGAACCAAATACTTTGTAGGGCATAGAAGAAAAGACACCTGGCACAGTAATGAAAGTGCTTTTATTGCAGAGCTCTGCAAGAGTTGAAATGACTTGTAATAGCTTCTGTTGCTTCACTGGGCCTGACTTACAGTGTGGAAAATAGTGAAGTTTCCATGTACCGGCAGGCTGATTTCCTACACCCTTACCATTACATTCATAGATCACTGATCATACAAGCTGCTTTTCACTGCTTTCTGTCTCGTAGAATCAGCTTTGAGCAGGGACAAAAGCAAAGTGTGGCCCTGCACAAATAGTGGTGAAAAACACCTCAAATGTTTAATGGATCACAGGGTGAAAATAAGTCCATGTCATCTCATTGCTCAGGGGGAGAGGTCCTGCTACCTTGATATGTATAAGTAGGATTATTAATTCCATGCCATCTGAAGTAATCCTGCTGCTTACTCTAAACTGGGAAGCCTTCAGCTGGGATATGACATCCAGCAAGGGCATCACACAAGACACCTGTGGATCAGTAGAACAGGATCCAGGAAAAAAAGGTGTCTAAGGGGGGAAAAAAAAGAGTGCTTAGAAAAATTATCAACTACTTTTTTACTGAAAAATCCTAAAGAAAATAAGGATGGGAAGAGCAAGCTATCTACTTTGTATGCATTTGACAAAAGTAGTTGTCAAATAGATAAATAAAATGAGCTAAGGAATATTCTGCTCTGTGTGTAAAAGCTAGGAAAGATAAGAAGCATAGAGGTTTAGGTTAGGTTAGGCATTATATAGAACTTTCAGTTTTTACAGATCTGGTAAGAATATGAATTATTGTCCACCCTGAGACCCTGCATACGGCACAGCACATAACATCAAAGTGTCAGCCCTTTGACCCACCTTAGCTGTCTCTGTAAATTGAGTGGGAGATTTCTGAATATTTACTAGTAGAGAAGTGGAGGACGTGGTGGAGGCTCCAGTTACTGAAGGTGCTGAGCAGGTGACATGTGTCTGTGAGCAGGGGACAGGTGGTGGCCTCAGGACATCACCTGCAGCTCTTGCACAGCCTTGGAGCCCATCCCCACACAACCATCTTTCCGCGTGTGGTGGGCTACAATTATCAAAGAAGTTCACAGAAGCTGCTTTTTTCCCACCCTTCAGGCAGCCAAATGCTTGGCTGAGAAGGTGGTGAGGTTTATCCCTCATTAAATTCTGCATTTTCTTCCTCAGCTCATTTAAATAACATCGGAGCTGGAAACTTTTAGCTGCTCGGTACCTTTGGGAAGGATGTTAAGATAGGTATCAAAACAGCTGGGGGCACACCTTGTTTTTTTCCAGACTTTTTAGACACACTTTCTATTATGAATTTAAAAAAAGCACTTAATGACTTCTTCGAAGGTTACAACTGAAACAAAATACAGCTTTGCTGAACAGAGTTTTAGAACTTTTTTTACTAAGTTTGTACACCTCAATTGGAAAGCCTGCATTTGATGAAAAGAATATTTAAGGGAAAAAAAAAAAAAAAGACAGAATTGGAAATCTTTATCTGATGAAAAAATATTAATCTTTCTTCCAAAAGTTCCTGATATGTTTTATATCTGCATAGCCTATCTAGAGAGAAATGCCATGTGATAAGAAACATTTGTCATGTAGGTCAAGTAGGATGAAATGACAATGATTAAAGCTAAAAGCTTTTCCTGATATTTAGAAAACATTCTTCACTCCCGAATTTTATTCACAACAGAGTTTTCTTGTAAAATCTCACAGAACTAGATTTTGAGGCTTTAGAAATAAAGCAGCCCTTGTGGGCTATATTGTGGATAAACATCAAGAAATAATTTCAAAATACGATTGGACTGCATTTTATTCAACACTACTAAATATTTTTCAGACTTTTATACATGTATTGGTAGCAGCAAAGTACATCTAATTTACAATGCGTACTCCAGGAGAAGGAGTTTTTAAGCTGCTTGTAAACACTGAATTCTAGGTTTTAATCTTTTTATATCATTGTAGTGGGAAAAAAAACCCCAGACCTGCTGGTGTTTCTGAAGCTTTTCTTCCAGAGGAGGACTGTTGGCAGAGCAAAACGCCTTAGTTTCTGATTTGTTGTGACATCACTTATTGATCTGTATTTTAGACAAGATCAGGGAGGGGGGAAATGCAAGTCTTTCATCTTTTCCACTACTCTATCTTAAACATAACTCAAAGGAAGATGCTTTCATTTTAGTCAAGAGGGATGAATCATAAAACTTTCCTGGATTAGAGAGCTATTCACTTCTTATCTTTCCTATGAAATGAAAAAAAAAAAAAAAAAAAAAAGCTCATGAAAAAATAACACACGTGAAGTCCAGTTATTTGAAAAGCTGCTGTCAGCTCACTGTAACTCATCCTAGATCTGTCCATTAAACTTTTAAGCTTTGTAGATTTTCTTGAGAAGCAGACAAGCAGCTTTTGTGAAGACATTATTTTTTTTCTTTTGTTTTTCATCTGCATTATACAATACAGTACTACGTTCTATTTTTTTATTATTATTATTTTTTGCAGGCACTTTTAATATTTTTTGTATTGTTTTATCATTAAAACAATTTTACTCTTTTTTTTTTTTTTTTTTTAAATAAGTAATTATGAAATCAGCCTTTATCTGAACAACACTGAAGTAAGCAGGTTACCTACCCTACTGTGCAAAAACATGATTAACTGATTCCATCCATTGAGTTATTTCATGTATGGGCTGCTTGAAAAATATAATTTCAAGCTCAGTAATCTAGTTTGGGGATAAGTTCTGCCATAACACAGATGTATTTTTAATGTTTAATAGTGCCTGCTGAGCTGAACCTCTTAGCAGTGCCAGGAGTCCTTACGATTCCTTTGTCTCCAGCCAGGTTTGATTACAACTGTTGCTCAGGAGGTTTGACACCAATTCTTTTCCAGAATTCCCTCATGCCTTAGACATTAATACTAAAATACAGCCTTTCTCTGGAGTTTAGTGAGGTATTAAATCCTCGTTACAGTTTTCGGTAGGTCAGTTCAAAACAGTGCAGGCAAGGATATGGTTCTTTATTGCAACCTTGGACAATTGAACAACCGTGCTGGCTTTGTAACTGCAAACTGCTTCAGTGTAGCTGCCCTCTCCTGAAGGCTTTATAGATTGCAGAGTGTGGAAATACCTTACTCAACTCTAAGTATAAGAGCAAAAATAATAAGTGATTTTTCACACTGCTAATGGTTGGGAAAGGAGTGATTGAATCCAGAATTAGACAGTAGTGGTATTCGGTGGGAAGGGAGTAGCTGAGCACAGAGCTGTTAGATGTAAAAAAAAATTTCTGAAATTTAGCAGGTTGCAGATGGAAACACACCTTTAGTACCAGTCTGTAAAGTCCCTGGGGTGAGTGGGTGATAGAGACAGAAACTGAAATCTGGTGCTCTTCTGCTGGCTAGCAGAAGTTGATAAGAAAGGGAAGGAATGAGATATTTACATCCACCAGCCACCTGTTGACTGCAAATGGACCTACCTGTTGGATTTAAAATAAAATTGCTTACTAAGCACCCCACTCTCCTTTGGGGAAAAAAAAAAAAAAAAAAAAAAAAGACTAGGGAGCTTCACTCGTGGCTTACACCATATGGGGTTGTTTCACGAGGAAGTTCAATCCCTTCAGTTGTTAGATTTCTTCTGAAATTTCAAAAACTTTCTTATGCACAGATATGACTGATGTATGGGTGGGAGTGAATGTGAAGCCAATGAAGTCAGTAAGTTTGGAAAGTAATGCTGCAGAAGCGTGGTTTTGCAGATGTCCGTGTGGGATTTCCTAGGGAGGGAAAAAGTATGTTACAAGGTAGAATAAACATTATGGAATGAGAAACAATAGGAAAACAGTAAATGAAATCCACTTCAGAAAGAATACATGCTGATCGCTTATAGAAAAGAAGTTTTTTACATGGGGAAAAAAAAAAAAAAAAGTCAGCAAATGAGATGTTTAAATGAAAGCAGATAGTACCAGAGAACAGTTTAACTCCTACTTCTGTGGATTTCAATGAGACCACTGAGCACCATATTCACTGAAGCATTTTTTTTCTCTTTAATCAGACTTGCTGATGAAGTATTATTTGTCAAATCCTTTTATCGATGCAATTTTTCTTCTCCATTTAGGCAGCTGGAATTGTTTAGTAAAATTTGGAGAACTTTATTAGGTAGAATGTTGATTGAAAGCGCTACATGTCAGTTCAGTGTTTAAACATCGATTTATTCCTTTGAATACAAAAGGTTTACATTGGGGTGGGAGGTCTTGCCTTGGCAACACAAGCATTTTACACATATGTTTGCAGTTGCAGTGGCTTTCTGTGTTTTAGGGTAATTTTTCTATAGATGCAGCATCCAAAAGCTCGCCCACGTGACAACATTATTTAATTTAACCCTGTTGCAAAGGACAGCTTTCCATTCAGTGATTCGCGTGAGCATACCTCACTGCAAAATTAGACATCACTGTTGTTCCAGTTAAAACTAAAGCAGTTTTTAGGATCACCGTTTTTTTCTCTCTTGGGGAAACTTCTCATAAGGTCCAGCATCAACTCAGTCTTGGCTGGAGCAGGATTTTAAATGCTGATATCATCTAATAGGAAGGGGATTTTTCAGGAAGCAGTTTATCCTATCTTAAACACATAGATAGCCTGATGGTTGTTTTTCAGCCAATTCACATAATTTATGTCAACAGCAGTTCTTCATTATCAATTGAAACAAAACAATGTTACCGTACTGTTTCTAATGAAGGAGTTCTTCCCAGAAATGAAAGAAGCTGCTGGTATACTGTTTTGATACAGATGTCCCCGTGACAGTTCTGGATTAACTGGGATATTATTTCAGTTTTAAGTACTAGTCTGAGTCTAGAACAAGGTGTCACTCAGTTTCAACAGTGGCACCAGCTATGGCAGACTTGCCATCATATGGAGACTAATGCTCGTTTGCAGCTAAATCAGACACACAATCTCAAACCAGCCCTGGGTATTCGAGTCAGTAATGCAATTAAAGATAGATCTAAACCAAGATCAGCTGCTTTTGTACCCAATAGCACTCATCATAATATTAAAAATACTTTGTCTCTGACAATTGTTTCTTCCTCTGTGTGGATAATGTAACTTTTTAAAGTTTTACCTTGTACTGGACCATTTTTTTTATTTTAAGATACATATTCATCACTAACGGTGTGGTGGTGTTTCCTTCATTATTCACACATTGTTCAAGTAATTTTATAATTGCTAGCAGGATTTCTAGGTAAAGTGATTCAGGTGAATGTGACAACATTTTAAGTTGCATGTAATATCTTAATATGAATTGCTTCATATTCATATTTGTTTGTTTATTGTGATTTTTAATGATGCCATAATGGAAACTACATGTTCTCTGTTCCTTTTCTCCTTTATAATGTGTGGTATTAGACCCATCATCTGTATAGTGTAGCCAGGTTTCACTGCACTGTTTGGGTTTTTTTTTGTGGGTGTTTTTGTTTGTTTGTTTGTTTGTTTGTTTTTGTTAGGTAGGTTTTATTTTTTTAACAGCATCCACTGCTGTGTTTTTGTCTTATTTTGCAGACTCTAATATGAAAAGTACCTTACCATTTCATGTGTACTCATAAGTTCTGCAGGTTTTCCTGGCCTTCATTCTTACAGAAATGACAGTAATCTGGATAGAAATAATTTGCATAAGTTGCGCTTCATTTTATGACTTAGGCATGAAAAATGTTGCAATAATGATACTTGGAATTAAACAGAAGCTGTGGGGCTAGGGTAATTAATTTTCTTTAATGATGTGAACCATTAGAACAGCAGGATAAAATAGACTAGTAATTTGGAATATATGATAGTTATGAAAATAAAAACAAAACCAATTATTTTATCTCTTAAAGCATGCAGGTAAGAACATTAAAAACTGCATTAAACCTGAAAAGATAAATATGGTATGCACCGTCTGTTAACCCTTCAAATTCTCTTAACTCTGTTTTTAGAGCCTGCTGATAGACCTCCTCTTCTTCTGATTGCAAGCTCTGAAACAATTGAGGTATTACATCTTAATGGAAGCAGAATGTCTGCCCGAACTCCTGTGAAGGGATCTGCAATTTTGACACTAGACTATAGCTACAAAGAGGACACAGTTTGTTGGATTGAATCAAGAGATCTTTCGAGTCAGCTAAAGTGTACCAAAATAACAAAAGCTGGGAAGTTAACAGATGAGTGGATAATAAACATTTCTCAGTATCTTCACAGTAAGTATTTGACAGCGTTTTAGCAAAACAGTAGTGTCTGTCTTGGCAAAGTATTGTAGGAGCTTCAGAAGTATTTTGGGGCTTGCTGTTGAAAATAGACTTAAGGCATTAAATATTGCAACTCATACTGAAGCACTTGTATGTTTCTTACTCCTTTATATACACAAAAATATATTCAGTACGAGTTGCAGTATTTATACGTATGCAAAGTTTATGAAGATGTGCATTTTTATAAACTAAATATAATGTGTGGAAGCTAGAAAGATGGTAGTGCAACAGCAGAAGAAATGTAAAATGCCTCCTTTTCTCTGGTGAAGTAGTGCTACATAAAGCTTGAAAACGATTCTTTGCTACTGAGAAAATATTAACAGTTAATTAAGGAGACACATGCTTATCACATTTGCTGTCAGCTATTATAGGTATGTTAGTTCTCGAAAATAACAAAATATTTCATGACTTACTGGAAATAAATTGCTGCCCTTTTTTTTTCCAATTAAGAAACAAAAATTAAAAGTACCTAAACTCAGCATACTGAATTAATATTTGGCATTAGAACATTATTTCACAGTCAGCTCTTCAGTTTGTTGGATGCTGTTGTCTTCCGAAGGAAACGTTCGTCCATTTGCGCGTTCTCACGTGAACAGACCGCAAAATAGCACGCAGTCAAAAAATGCCATCTTCTTCATCTTTCATAGGAGAAATGTCCACAGATCAATTTTATAAACCACAGCACTGAGTGCAATGGTGGTGTTAGTAACAGACTTCTAAAATCTTAAGACCGGAACCTAAGATTGGAGCTAAGAGTTTGGAAAAGCCTCGTAAGAAGAGATGGATGTTAAAGAGTAGCTCTGAATGGATCTCAAACTCCGACCATCCAGTTCAGGAATACTCAAATCACAAATTTGATTGTAGCTCTTAGGAGGTGCATAGCAAGGACATAAATTCTTCACAGAGATTGTGCTCTAGGCTATCAGGCCAGCTGTTGTAAGAAGTGGACATTTCTGCAGAGTAAGCGTGGGGGTTTTTAACCTATTTACCTAATTATATATTTACTACAATAGAAAATTTTAAAAACCAAAACAAAGCTGGGGTTTGTGTTTTGGTTTTTTTTTTGTTCACCATTTGTCGTGACTATTCTACTTTCAGAGGACTCTCATCCTAGATGTATAGTTTTTGGGTTCCTGTTTTATTCAGGGTTGTTTGGGTTTTTTTTTTAATGTTTTATTTTAGACAGCTTTTCATACTTTAGATATGAGAGCCCTAAAAATCTTGGTGGTAGTATTTGATTGTGCTTTATTAATTGAATCTGTTATTGATACTTTCTTTTCCTTATAGTAAGAACAATCAAATTAATTACAGTCCTTATCAAAATTTGTTTTGCATTGAACCGTATGTGTGTCTGTCACTTATCTTCATCATCAGAGTGGACCATAGGACTATGTTTTGTAGTTCTCCACCAGCTCTCTCCTGCATTCCCCTCTCTCTGTTCTCTGCGTGTGAAGAGAATTGCTAATCTCTGTGGTGTTCAGATCTGCATTAGTGCATCTGTTTGCAAAATTAAGGCTGTATGATGGGTTTGAAATTAATACAGTGCCTGGAATTAATGAGCTAATCATTTTTCAGCGTGCTAGTACACATCAGCCTGTGGTCTCTAATATTCGTCTGAAATTTCACTGTACTCATTCAGTCTTGTTTAAATGAAGAATAGAAATTCCCATGGACATGAATTGACTGTAGAGTTGTTCCAACTTCTTGTCTAATTTTGCTTTAGGAAATAGTGCTTGGAGACTTAGAGGAGCACCGCTTGGTGTCAGGTTTGGAGCTCTGACTGACAAAATCCAGCAGATTTAGCAGTGGCAGTGTTTTTTCCAAGGCACACACATCCACAGACGCTCTTCTTGGGTCACTGCAGCGGAGCAGCGTCAGTCCCCATGGTCTGGGCATAAGGCACTTGTAGTGTGAAAGCTGCTTTTGTCCCACTCCTGCTCACAGCTCGGCACTGAACAGTCACAACAGACTGGTTCACTGGGGCATCTGAGGCGTGAGACAGCACGGACAACATGCTGCTCCGTGTGGGAATAATAACTTCCACAGGTTTAATCAGAACTCATCTGTTGCAGATTTGTAGGTCGGCTTTTTTTTTTTTTTCCCTCAGTACTCAGTGCAGAAATTATCCACCTGATTAATATCTTCTCTTCCAGACATATATCTGGAGTTATGCCTGCAAAGGCATGGCAGGAGTCTCACGTTACTGTATCTATTATATATGCTTGCACACACGTATAGGTCATTTTGTGGCTACTGCAAAATTGAGTTTTCATTTTAAATTCTTCCTTTTCTTCCCTCCACCTTCTGTTACCCATCAGGTGACTTAGGCTATTTCTCTTCATCATATAGCACTCCATCTGATGAGGCAAATTCATTCATTTTAACTCTTTATCAAGAACTTCAGCCTGAGCATTTTCAATTGCCTTCTCTGGCAGCTCAAGACATCAAATTGTTCGTGCTGATGGAGTTAATCACATAAAAATGGAAGATCTGTTCTTCATAGAAAACATTTTTGTGTGTGTTTGTCTATAATGAGAAAGAGAGTATTTCTAAAAGTATTAGGGAAAAAAAAATTAGCAGTGTTTGTGGACTTTTATTTTTTTTGATCAGTTTCTAATCTGTTCTTTTTGATAGTGGAAGAAAACATCTGAATATGGAAAAAAAAGTGGTAGAGAAGTCAGTTATACAAAGCAATTGGCACTGCTTGAAGTGGATTTATTCAAAGTGTTTGTTTTAGTAAAGGCAAGGAAGTCTTGTAGTTAGGAACAAAGAATGTAGATCATATTTTAAGACAAAAGACTGCATTTAGGAAAGCGGAGACTATGAAAATGACTTCGTTTTCATGATAGGTCATAGAGTACCAGCTCCAGGTAGTGAACATTAGCAGAAGAAATTTTCTTCAGAGAAGAAAATAATTTACAGTCCTTTTGTTTCTAGCATTCGCCCTCAAGGGACGGTCCAATATGACTTCATTCTGTATATATGTGTCCCAGATGGATACAACCAGATTCCATTGAAGAGCACTGTTAACCTGGTCTGCATCTGCACCTTACTCTGCATAAAGAAGATGGAAAGGCTGGTCCTGCGCTCAGGGGTTGCTTGCTGTGGGAGAACGGGGTGCAGCCCCAGTGATGGCATTCCTTGTGCTTTGTTATTAAGCCAGTTTCAGGCTTCTGAGATTTGTTACATCATGGATAGTTGTGTGGGTTTTTTTGTTTGTTTGTTTGTTTGTTTTTTTGTATGGGTTTATCCTTGTAAATAAGGATAGGTTTCTGTAGGCATGGTAATATCAGCACAGGCATTCTTGTCTTAGCCAAGGCCAGACACTGGCATTTTGTTTCTTTTGTCTTTTTAAGACCTAGAAGGTTTTGAAAGAGAAGCTGGAAAGTTTCCTCTTGGAAGATTTATGCAGACAGTATCAGAGCCAAATAGGCTTTCAGGGAAGATTTTCCAATAAGGGAGGCTTATGCAACCACTACCTGTAAGAACTGGCATGCTCCTTGACACTTTACACTAGCTCACATTCCACTTCGAGTTACTACAGCACGACTTTCAGGAACAGTCGTTTATGTAACGTGCTACCTCTAGGACCAAGCTAGCGAAAAATTTTTTTTAATAGCACGAATGTGGAAAAACTCTCACAATTTTCTGCCCTTCCAAAGCTGTAATGTGCAATCTTATACTAATGTTTTTGTGTGTTGGCGTGAGGGACAGCAAGAGCAGCATCTTCTGGATGATAGAATCTCCTTTTTCCTCATTTTTAACAGGCATTTTGCATCATCATAATTACAAGTACCAAGCACCTTACATGCTCTCCAAACAAGTACTAGGCAGAACAGCCTGGCTTTAACCACTGTTCTTCTGCAGAATATAATAAAATCTCTTCTGAGATGATGTTTCCAAGCATGATATTTTCTGCTTGGCTGGTATTTGATTCCGGTTTTCTTGGCATTCAGGTATCACAGTACACCAGTACAATTGCTGGTGTGCCTGTGCTTAGCTTTGCCACCTCGTGGTGTTTTATACCTCCAGACAGTGGATCCTACCTCACCTTGGAAGGCACACAGGCTTTTCTGTTGGCAGATGTGCTTGTGCAGACCCATCTGGATGAAAAGAAACCTCTTGCTTCTTCAGTACTAACTCAGTTTTAATCTAGCTGCCTTCCCTAGCCTGCCCTCCCACAGCACAGGGGAGGAGTCACTCCAAGGATGGAAACAGGTGATGGGCAGGGAGCGTTGGGAGTCTCCCGTGGGGAGAAGTATTTGTCTCTCTGCTTGTGCAACCCAGTGCTTTCTCCTTGCCCTCACAAGCACAAACCAAAGCTGAGGTTTTGGCTCTTCCACTTTTTGTATGTGGTTGCTGTGAAGCCCATCAGTCAGGGAGCCCAGAGGATTTGACCACAATCCAACAGTGTCTGTTTGGTTACATACCTGCTTTTTTCCCTGGTTTTAGTCCCTCTTATTTCCCCCCTCAACCCCCTGACCTAAAGCACTTCCTAAAAGTGATTATCCACAACTATTAGTCCTGTGTTGAGAATAGCTACAGCTTGACATTGATGGGGCTCAATTATTGAAGGAAAAACAAAGCACTAGAGATGGTGCTTGTCAGCAACCTTACTGTGAAGTTCTTGTGAATATTCATGAGAAATCAAAGTTTGGCTTACTCAGGAGAACAACTGTGAAGATCTGGGGGGAAGTGTTTATTCCTACGTAAAGTTTGCCCCAAGCTTGTCTCCAGACAGACCTTAAAAGCTGTCACAGAGTTGTAGAATGTGGTTTTTCTTTTTCTCCTGTGAGACAGCCCATGCTTACAGAGCTCCTAGAAGATGAACAGGAACAAGAAGGCTTCATGTCAAAGTTCATCTACACCTCCAGTGGCACTTCAGTAGCGTTCGGAGCATCTGATACAGTAATGGGAGCTGGAAAAGGACATGAGAAAAATATCCTAAAGAAATATCACAGCATACTTCGTTATATGGCATCCACTTGTCACACCGAGAGCCCTGGCTGGTCTGATATTGCTGTTCTCGCATTTCTGAGAAGACTGGACAAATGCTGTTTCTGGGATGGTGACCTTTCTTTCTTTGCTCCAAGGTGGTGGTTTTTTTAATAATGTATCAATATCTCATTCTGAAGTGCTCTAGACAGATCCATCATTAAATACACAAAACTAGGATAACTTTCCTCAAGAATTTCATGTTTATTCAGCTTGAATTTCTCATCTCCTTCTGCTGCCCTGTCATTCAGTCTCCTGAGGTCTTGCAGTTCTTCAAACCTGACCCTCCTCTTTCCCATCCTGGAAACCTTATTTTTATTATTGGGCTTTAGCACCTTGTTATTCATGTCATCTTCCAAGAGACTTGAAAACGTGATTTCATACAGATTGCAGCACTGCTGTGGAACTTGGTGTTGCTTAACAGGGAACTAGGTTTGGCCCCCATCTTAGGTAGGTACATGGGTCCATCACTGTCATGTATAAAACTACATCTTTCCTGAGTCTTCCTGAATGGCTCTTGGGATTTTCTTGTGTTTCCATGTTTATATTTTATTTCCATGTGCTTTTAGATATTACCCTTCAGAGCAGGCACAGGTCCAGATCTTTAGTTGGATGTCCCTCGAGCTCCATGGCCTGATACTGGAAATGCTCTCTTTGCATCAACTTTGCATCTTTCCATACATTCATTCCTCATTTTGATGTACCTGGACTTACAGAACTTCTGAGTCAGTATTTGATAGAGCTGTGATAAGGTGCTTTCCTGGTGCAGCATGGACTTTTCTTTTTTTTTTTAATGCAGGAAACGATGCCATCTGTTAATTGTCTTTTTGTGTACAGTTTCTCTGCACCCTGTAATGACAAGACACCTTTGGAGACTCAGCCTGTAAAGAAACTTCATTTTATCAGTATGCTCTTATCTTTAGCTCCTGGCTAGTGTTTTCTGGTTATGGGTTATACACAGCCTTTTTGATGATCACCAGGTTTAGTAGAAGAATAAGGGTAGTTCATATATTTTCATTCAACCATTATGTTCCAACAAGGACAAACAGTTGGAGCTCATCTTTTGACCATGATGGGCATTGCAAATCCATTATCTTTTTTTTTTTTTTTTTTTTTTTTTTTTTTTTTTTTTTTTTTAATAGTATTCATATATTTGAGTGTATATTTCAATGCTTGATGTTGTTTGCACAAAAATTAAGGTATAACTTGTATAACACAGATCCTAAGAGGGTCTGGAATATATTGGAAACTTCTAAATGTTAGCTGTGAAAGATCTGTCTGCTTTTGGTGCATCTTTTGTGCATTCCCTTCATTTTTACTTGGGGACTGTGCTACCAGCTTAAACAGTATTCCTGTACTATTGCATTATGTTCCATGACAGATGCTCTGAATTGGTGTCATTTCCCCCCAAAGTTAGGTTACCTGCACTTAATGCTTCTTGACACAAGAGCTATTTTGACGCAAGAGCTATTTATTAACTGGGTGTTAATTGCCAAGAGTTTTTGAAACTGAAATTTGAAAATTGCCATTTTTCAGTCAATCAAAGATATACTAATATTGTTTCTTCAAGCTTTGATACTTACCTAGCTTCCACAATTGATCTTTCATTGATGTCAGTCAAAACCCTGCTTCTGTTCTTAGCAAAGATGGTGAGGCATGTATTTTCTTTTTAGATATTTTTCAGTAGTTGTGCCCTGGACAGTTAATTCTCAGACCGAGTGCAGAAAATAAAATGTCTTATCTCAGTGGCATTCATCAGTGCAAATTTTTGACTACTACTTTTTTTTTTCACCCCCCCCTCCTCTAAACTCCTAGGCTGTGCCTGCGACAGTCTCCTGAATGATGTCTCTGCAAAGCCTGTCTCTTTATGTCCTTATTCTCACTTCTCCATTTTCAGATTCACTTTTCCCCAATTTATCAGCTTCCTGGCTAACCATTTTTGAACTTCCATCTTACTTAGCTTCATTATTGTGGGACATGACTGCATCTTTTGTGTCTTCCTTACATCCCAACCCCTCCTTAATAGAAAAAGCTCCTGCACCAGGAGGGAAATCGAAGAGCAAGCAAGCCATCTCCCACAATAGCAGGAGGATTGTGTAAATAGAAAATGTACACTTTGTTGTAGTATCAGTAACCATGTAAATTGATCTTTATCGGGCATAATGCTGAGGAACTCTTTCTCTCTGTCAAATTAAATTATTATACTGCTCGTAAAAAAAGTATAATATATTTTTGTTAATAAGGTTTTGAAGATAGAATAAAATAATTGTGGGGGCTATTAAGATCTGATGTATAGCTAACAAGGTTGCTGCAAATAAAACGCACAATTTTGTATTGAATATTTTACAAATGCATTTATATCTTCAAATACAAGAATAATGAAATATCAATTTAAAAAAACAACAACAAACAAACCCAAAACAAAAAACAAAAAAACCCCAAGCCAAACCAAAACAAACAAAAAACAACCCAGGACCCTTTTTTTTTTTTTTTTTTTTTTTCTGAAATGTGGGATTAAACACTGCATGTTTTATGGGACTAGACACACATTTTTCCCACAAACCTTTGACATTCACATGCACCATGTTGGCTTCATTTTGGCTTTTACTTGGTAGCCACTGGGACTGTTCTTTGTCATGTGATTTTTACAGAAACTGAAGTTAATTCTGCTTCTTTAAATCCACTGTGGACTTCAGTGATGTGCAAATGTCAGGGAGACAAAGGCATTTGCATAGCACAGCTTTCTTGGAGATCAGGAAAGATGGTCCCTCGTTCCTCTGATTCCAGCAGTGGTTGAGCAGATTTTTTTCCTGTCTGCTGAAACCAGAAAGCCCTTTTTCTTTTTTTTTTTAAAGATGCTGCAAGTCAAATGAAGAACAGAATGGCGTTGCCTTTTGCAACCAAAACTTCTGCCCGTTTCTGATCCCCAGCAGGATCTGAGCAATTGTCTAGCTGTAGCAGTTGTTACGAAGTCCTCTACTGTTTATGCTACAGCTTTCAGGCTCTTGAGCTGTCTTCAGTGTTCACAGAAGTTTGTCTTCTGTCTGTCTTCTAAGGAAGATGTATATAGGAGATACACAGGAAACATATAGTTGTAACCTACCCATTTCAGTAAAGTCCTTCATGAACTTGAGACTTCAGCTGCACACTCTTAGAAACTGTCTTCAATGGTAATATAATATTGGATTAATATTTTAGTATTACGTATCATCAACTAATTATCTCTGCATGAACTTTTTCCATTTTCTACTGGTGCTTTATTTATAAATTCCATATTTTTCATGGTATAGGTAGTGATTTTCTTCTTAAGTGGAGATATTTCTTTGTAAATTCATGTCACATGATACTGATGAAGGTTATTTCAGTTAGACTAATTGTCAGCAAATTTGCCACATTCTTCCAGATATTAATTTATTAATGCAAATTTTTCATGCAGAATTAATTCAAAAACCCCCCACTGAAGTCAGTTGAAGAAGTCAATATACCCTTCTTTTTACATAATACACTTTGGATCATGTAATTTAAGTTCTTCTGCTCCCTAAAGACTTTTCTCTGAGACACAGATCGTAGACTGCAGCTTGCACCAACATTGCAAAAAAACTGGCGCCGTATTTTGATATTAAAAATGAAGCACTTAAACAGTTACAGACCAAAGTCTATCCCAGATAGAGATTCTTCCTGTAGCTAAGACCACAAGGAAAAAGTATGTTTTCGGCAAAGAGCCTGAGAATTTTTAGGAATGCACTGTGCTGTATCTGCTACAGACAGAGCGGAGTCTACAGGATGTCAATGAAATGACCAATACAGGATGGGCACAACCAACCCCTGTTAGTATTTGCAAGCACTTGCAAATTTGGTTGGACTAGATGGTCTTCAAGGTCTTTTCCAATCTAGATAATTCTGTGATTCTGCAATTCTGTGACTTAATTGCATGTAGGATGATGTTGCCCTTCTGTATGAGATGCATAGTGATACAAAAAGACCTCTGCCTGCTCTATGTTTTGGGGGAAGCATCAGGGAGAAAAACTCTGCTTACATATCTTATGGAATAAAGAGTATTAGAATAAAGACACACATATTGCAAATTCTGATCTAGCTCGTGGCCTTTACTAATGGTTGTGTTTTGCAACTCATATGCTGATCTAGTGCTTTGCACTGCTACAGGGAAAAGGGTAATTAAAGATCATGCTTCTCATAAATGAATAAGAGATGGCATTGATCCAAGTAAATCTGAAATCAGGAGCTACCCATCTGATAAAATAAACAGTTGCAGCGTCTTTGTCACTGTTTTAGGAATTTATCTAAGCTATAGCGCTTCAGACTCTGGGCTAGTTGGGTTTCTGCGCTCTTCTCAGCCTGGGTGTTTCTGTCTGTGATGGAGACACACCAAAGAGTTTGTACATGTCAGAATAAAATAAAGGTCTTGCTCTTTACTTAGTACTTTATCAGGAGCTCTTAGAGAAAGAGGAATTGCATGTTTGCAAAATTTGATAAAACTGTGATTGACACTGTGGTGGACATGACAAATTAAAACCACCATCTGATTTGAGGGATTTAATATATGATTGCTTTTTTTCAGGTTTTAACTTCTTTGAATGATAGAAGCAATGACTAGCTCAAAAAGTATTATCTTCAGTTGATAGAAATATTTTGTCTTCTCAATCCACAAAATTTACATTATGGATTTCTACTTAGAATGAAACAAATGGGCTTTAAAACTTTCTTTTGACTTCAGCTTTGGAGAATTTGAGATGCCTTATGGATCATGTCAGCATTATAAAATAAATAAAACGGAAGAACAAATCCTATCCTCACTATTTTTCAGTTAAATAAAATCTTAGTTTTGCTTCAAAATTTTTAATGGTGATTTTAGTGAAGCACTTATTCTAGAAGTGAAAAATTACATGTAACAAATCTTTTAAGTGCAGTAAATCACTTTAGCAAAAGTCAGACTTAAGATATATGAATTTCTCAGTTCTGGAAAAAAAAAAAAAAAGGTTTTGAATCATTGCAAGTAATTCAACTAGAAGAGGACAGAATATGCAAAAGGGTTGGTCTGTGCAAAGCTGAAGACCTGCGTTTTATCAACATGTCACAAACCCGCTGTGGTTTGATGAGTTGGGTTTGGCATTCGCCATGGCAGTTCTTGACCTGACGATAAAGTTTGGATAGTCTTTGTGTGTGTAATTGCTAAAAACCTCTGTCACACTGTGTAAGCAAAACCGATGAGCTGACTGAGGGGTGTGCGGCGGTACATGCCATGATGTGCAGTTCCAGAGACTTGCTCTTTTTGGCAATTTTTGGGCTTGTGTGTCGTTTGTTGCTATTTTACTTAAGTATGTGCTTCCATTTTTTTAATATGGGGGAGTATTTCTATATTTATGTCTAAGGAGATAAGTATAATGTGTTTAAAAAAAACCCAGTGCTGTTTCTCTTCTATGTATTTTCATCGTAAGACTCTCTGGAAGATATGTTGGTTAGTCATTGAGTCTGTTCAACTGGTTGCAAAATTCAGATTTGTTTTAAATTGTCATTACCACTGCATTAGCTTCAGAAACAAACCCATTGGGAAAAGGCAACTCAAGTAAGATGAAGTAGTGGGAAAACATATAACAGTCTCTGAATGCGCTGTAATTTGTGTTCTGTATCTTCCCAAATAATTGGTCGCAGTTTGAGTTTTGGAGGATTTTTTTTTCCCATTTGCAAACATACAGTTGGACAGGCAATTATTCTTTCATAAAGCCAACTGAGGAAAAATATATATTTGAAGATATCTGCTCTGAAAAGAATTGAAATGCGCTTCTGCATGAACTGTCAAATGGTCCGGAGAGCCTGGTGCAAGGCAGAGGCGGCTGCTGCCTGCGGGTGCTGGGCAAGGTGAAGGCAGACCCTGGGCAGCACCCGGTGCCCTGCTCCTGCTCTGCTCTTGACCACTGAGAGCGTTCACACCGTGCGTCTTGCTGCCTGTGGGATCACTCATAGCAGAAGTAATTTAACATTAGGGCAGGCAAAAAATACGGCGACGTGGAGACGAGAGCAAACCTTGCAAGAGGGCACCTGGAGGAGGGATGCGTATTCATGTCTCTCCTCGGTATTTCTTTGCAAGTGTTGGGACAAATTCATTTTATTGTTTACATGAAAAGCAGAGTGATATAAGAAGAAAGGCAATATGCTGGTAGTCGGGAGACCACTGTTTTCCCGAGACTTACAGGATGACATTTAGCAAGTAATCTTGTCTTTTCCCTTCTAATTGTAAAATGAGAATAACAGTATTTCCATATGGCACAGGGATGCTGTGAGCTTTAAAACCTGAAATGCTAAAATGATAGGGGATACACAAGGTAGTCAGCACAAAGTACACAAGACTTCTGTGGCTGAGAAGAGGTGGGATTATGGTCTCATATCTTTCTGAAGTGGCTAGTTTTGGAAAGGGCTGGAAGCTTTCTGAAAGTAAAGTTCAAGTTCTGCAAATACAAGAGCACTGAGTTTGAGCCACATTACTGGAAGCAACAGCTATTTGAGTGGTTTGGGAGACTTTTTAATGGAATCTGTGGTGGTATTCCATTTTAAGATAATGCTCAGGTAGACCAATACTTGGAGCCCACCACTATAGTGATGATGATAGAAATAAATATACCAAAATAAAGCAGTGTCCTGATGTCTGATTGAAAATGGATAGAAAAATAATTAATGCATAGCTCTAAACCCATGTTTTATTTTTATTTCTTGCATTACTGGAAATTACTGGAAATAACAGCAAGAAAAAAATTTTATTTTTTATTTTTTATTTTTTTTTTAATCATTGTATCAAAGTGCCTATATTTTAAGTCTGGGCAGTTGTCTGCTTTGTTGGTCAGGTCACATATAATAAATAAGTCTTATCCTCAAAGATTACTATTTCAATATTGAGAAGATGTAATAAATGGATGAGAAAAAAGAATAAAAGGACAGCTAGGATGAAAGAGAGGATGAGGTAATGATTACATGAGTATGCATTTGTTACAGACAGTTGACAGTCAGCATTTGTAGACATGAAGGGTTTTAATTCTTTGTTTTGCTCACACTGTATGGTGAGGCAAGAGACATTGGTGGGTGCTGTACAACGGGGTTGAGTGGTTTGCAGAAATACAAGAATGCTGATGGCATCAGGTGGTGACAGTGACCCCTCCGTTAGAGGGAGGGAAAAAGATTAAGAAAATAGCTTAATGTCCTTGAGTATAGCAAGCAATTTCTTTTTCTTTCCTTACCAACCCTAAAAAAAGAGGCTATCTCATCTAATAATGTACATGATATGGTTTTGTTTCAGAGCTATTATGTGGAACAATTAGGTATATATTTGCCAACTGTGCAGGTTATATTTTTATAATTGAAAATATTTTAAATTTTTCCACTATTCTCTAAGTCACAGTTCTCAAGCTGTGGACTCCTTATACAGATTTGATTTATAAGCAAGTTTTTTTTAATAAAATCTTTTTTAGCAGAAATTTTTTTGGGAAAAGACTAATGTCTTCTCCTTTTCCCCTAACATGTTTGAGATTAAGTTAAAGTCTTTTGTGTCTAATATAAAAATATCTATATATTTGAGTGAAATATTCTATGGTCAGTATTACTTTCTGATTAAAATTGAATCGAATGATGCCCTTTGGGGAAAAGAAACATTGATTTATGTTTCTTAGGTCATGTCATATACTGCATATTCATATTGTCTAGACTATATATTGCTAATAGCAACATTAGTGGGCTCAAAATGAAATTATCTTACAGAATTATAACCTGCATTTTACCTGCAAGAAACTACAGCATACTCCAGATCCTGTGAACACAAGACACCTTCTGCAAAAAATGTACAATACGAGTTTATTCCCTAATCCTTTCTGTAGGAGCTAACAAAGATAATTTACTTCTGTGTTATCCCCCCAAAAGCATTCCTTAAAGCACTGTTGCCTACCTCTGGTATTAAACTGTTCAAACTTTCTCTGGAAGTCATTTTCCTTAAACGCTTTGTAGTGCAGAAGTAACTCCGTATTTTACTGGCATATCTTTAAAATTTGTAATAATCTACTGCTTAGCATCTTTATGGGAAAATGTTTAAGCGGCCTTATTTTTGTGCCGCGATGGTTTATGAAGTTCATAATACGTGCAGCAGGCAGTCCTAGGAAGGTGGAAGGTTGTACACTTCTGCCTTTGATGGAGGGTGGTTAAACAAGGCAAGTGTTACAGCCTAATGTAGCCACGCTGTTTTCCCCCCAGCAGTTCTCTTAGTCCACGTGCTTGATGGGATGCCTGTTGCAGCTGAATTATGCTTTAATTTTAACAGTGGATGACTTAACTGCTTTGAAGTAAATAACTGGGTTTGATTTACAGTCTCGGCAGATTTATAAGAAGCTTTTGAATGTGCAGTTAAAAAAAATAAAAAAAGCGTCTGTTATAGCTATGCACCTCTATAAATCTGTCTTTATTGTTCAGCATGTATGTAGGCTACTGGGACCCCATTACAAGTTTACAATCACTGGGCGATGTATTTGAAACTCAGTAATGCAGAAATTAGAAACATTATGGTTTTCAACTATTCTTGCTTGTTTCTGACGTGAGATTGATGGTCAGAAAATTCAGGCTTTATAAAAAAAACTTAACACTCAGGATTAAAAGATAGGGCCATTCATAACGCCCTTATTTCATTGTTTCGCACATTTCCTTACTTGTTTAATCTGGTGACTCGACCCAGTAATAGAAAATTTCACTCATTTTATTCATTCCGGAAACTTGATGCATTGTGTGGCAAAATCATTCTGTAACGCAAATAAAAGAAGAAACAGGCTAAAAAAATTAGGAGCAGATTTTGCTACCCTGCTTTAAAATTCCTGGCAAAGGCAGAGACCCAAGCATACCTGGGGTCTGCTATCATCATATTTCCTGTGAATGCTCTGCAAACAGAGGGATTTGTTAGAAGAGGAAGATGTGAGGTTTTGTGGTTATTGTTCTGTAGATCCCAAGGTTCCCAATGGGAGGAAGAAGTTTATTGTTAAACCTGCATTTCTCTCTCAGTACCAGCTCAATGTTCTACCTCTCCGTATGTACTATAGCATATCTGTCTTAATAACACTCCGTTGCCTGTCTTCCATCTGTAGTAACATGCCTCGTAGTGGCCCAATACACTAAGCCAAAAAAAAAAAAAAAAAAAAAAAAAAAAGAAAATGCCTCGCTTCTGTAGAAATAGAAGTGTACAACGGGACTGTTGCATTGCAAGGCATGGGTAGAACAGAGCCACCAGGTGAGCTAAAATTATATTTTGAGCTGAGCAGCAAACTTACATGGCTTTCTGCTGTACTGCTTAAGAGGCCTCAAAACTGGTTTTTAGGACTGTATCTTGTCATTAGTGCTCAGATACTAATTTATAGATGTGAGGGATCTCGTAGGCCAGACTGTGTCACTTTTGTCTTTTGAAAGCTATAGAACTGCTCATCTTAAAAACTCCAGAATCATGTGGTTCAGGTGTTAGATCTTCTCTTCTTGGTAAGTGGGCTGCATCCAGTAGAAGCGTAAAAAGTCTGATTTTAAACAGAAAGAGAAATGGCCATAAGGCATAAATGCCTAAAAGAGTTCTCGTCTAAGCCCAGGTGGAAGCTGAATGCTTGAATCTCTGAATGAGTGGATAGACCACGTCTCTGAGAGACTAGATGGCTTCGCGAGCTATCAGGATGCTTTCATTAAGTATTCATAATATTTAGATTAGGCTCATATTTTTGGGGAAACTGCTATTGTTGAAATGTTCACGTTTATTGGTTTTTAAAGCAGTATCTTCTAATATCCTGTAGGGTTGGAAGAATACCAGCTCTATTTTCGACAGTAACCCAATTTATTGAAATTTAAATTATGTTATTCAGCAAACAAGAGGTAAAGTTTTCTTTTCTTTTGAGAAGCTTGAAGTCTGGATGCTTTAATATGCTTATTTAAATTGAGTATGGTTTAGATTTTGCATTATACTCTTTACAAAACAGTATCTGAGAAGGCTGATTTAATTCAAAGGAATTACATATTTGAGGATGAGTCATTTGAAAAAGATAGGTGGATACTTTTCATTTGATTTTTTCATTTTTAAACATATGCAATAATTACTCAGGACACGGCTGTTAGAAGTTTAGACACCAGTGTGTCTATCTTATTGATTGGTGACATTTTTAATAAAAATCATATTTTGTAAATGGCATTGCAGACGTAACGATAGGAAATTGCTGTCAGTAGAAGGGGCACAGAAAAATGTCTTCCAGCTTAACTTTCCCAAGCCACGGTGTCAGTATAAGGTTGTCTGGGCTGCTAATTAGGAACATTACTGTCAGGAGAGAGGCACGGCAAAGGCAGTGCTTCTGCAGGATTTCACACCCTGTCATTTATGCGTGATTTAACTACTGTTTACCAGGTCTCACCATTACGGGCTATTTTAGAAAAAGAAAGGCTTGCTGCTGTTTGTCTTGTCTTTTTACGCATGTGGAGGTAAAAAGAAAACTTATCTTTTTAATCAGAGGCAAAAAGCCTTCCTCAAAGTTGCTTGCTGTTGTTTTTTTGGAGTAAAATTTGTTTGTTGCCTTATAAATACATAATTTTATCTCTTTTAATATGTTGTCCCGTTATTACTTATTATTGATGCTATCTAATTTTCGTGGTATAGGCGTACAGATTAATCGTGGGGTTTTATCTTTGTTTCTGTCTCGCTTCTTTTGACTCAGCAGGAAGCAGGAGATGCTTCCTTAGGCAAGGAAGCGAAGCAAACTCTTCCTTGGGGCCGGTTTATAAAACAGTTATGACATAAGTAACGGGTTGTAGAGGAAGGGGGGGTGTGAGCCCACCTAGGAGACCTGCAGATCTCTTGTCCTGGCCTTTGGGGAAGGGGACCCAGAAGGTGACGATTCCTGGCACGAGGCAGTGGAGCAGCACTGCCTTGCACTCCTATATTGCACTACCACTGGGGACTATCCTGACATCTTCCATGTGTTAGGATGCTCATTACAGAAATGTTAAGCTCCTGAAAGTTTTATTACAGCGATCCTCCCTTGCTTCTGCGAAGCATTTATTCCCTTAGCATATGGCCAACCGTCCAAACAACTGTTGCACAATTCTCAAAACCACCGTGCTTGTATAATAGAATAAATTAAACAAGGGACTCTTAGCAGACCTGACTACCTGTGACAAGGCTCAGAAAGATTTCTATAAAATAAAAGCTTGGTGTTTTGCTGCAGTAGGAGTAGCAAACACGTCCCTCCCTGCACTGTGGTTTTGAGGCTGCGTGCATGGGGAGGCAGGATACCTGCCCAGCCAGGCTCTTTTATTGAAGATAAAACCACCAGTTTTAAACCACTTCCCCTTCTCTCATCTCCCCCAAGCAAGCCCAGAATACGGCATCAATTTCATGTGTGGCAGTATGGATGTTACATTCATTCAAAAGAAATGTATATGGGTTATGGAAGAAAAAATAGTGCTTTTTTAAAAATCTCTTTGGGTTTATTTTATCAAATTAGGGATTATTTTATCAAAATAACTCTTCCTTTAAGATAAACTTTTGCAAAGAAAACCAATTTTGTGACAATAATAAAGATTATTTTTAAGCTTTTCAAATACATACATTAATTTTAGGAAAATTCAAGCAAGAAGTCAGTACTAAATTGCTATATATATATACATCTGTAGAGAAAAAAACAGCCCAAAACTATGCTCAAAGAGACAGAATGAATCATGGTTCTTATTTCCCATATTAACTGCCAATTAAATTGTTGCACCTTGAGTCTTGAGTAGGTTTTCATGTCCCTTTAGGCAGTCCTCATTGCAGCCATGTTCAGAGCAAGGACAATTTTAAGCATGTAAAACAGTAGAAGCTAAATTCTTTCCCTTAAAATAGAGAAGAGTTGTCTATCTCTTTCATTATTAAGCAGAAGCATATGGAGAGTGCAATGAGCATTTTTTAATTTTAATTATATTTTATCCAAAATCATTCCCCAGTTCACTCAAAAGTTTCTAAAAAAGGCTTCCAACTCCTATGAGCTCCACCGAGTAGTTTGCTTTGATTATTTCTCACATTAAAAATGAGGGATGCTTTTATTTAAGTGTATAAATGTAGAAAGCTTGCTAATTTTTCTGTTTCTAGTCTTGTTTCAACATCTGGAAAAAATTAAATCTGCTAAAATAATATTGATTTTAATAGGCATTACGTGTGCCGAATCCTGTTGCTACAGTAGTATAAATACAAGGATGTGGTGCTGCCTTTCCCTCTCTTCTGTTAACTGAAGGTTTCTTGTGCAAGTCTGGATTTGAAATTGAAATAGCTGTAATAGTGCATACAGTACAAGATACATGTTTGAAAATTACAGTGGAAGGAGACAGTCATTCAGTATGGCTCTGATTTTCATAAACTAAATTTATGACATCAGACATATATTCCCAGTACCCTTTGAAGATTTAGCCACCCTCATATAAAAGTGCTATTTTTCTCTGAAGGTATAGTAATATTTGTGTGTTTAAAAAAAAATAGAAAAAGCATACCTCTATCCAGACTTCTTTCTAGTTCCTACGGTCTACATACTGTCATTAACTAGAGTAGAATTTAGACTATACAATGTCTTAACTATTCTTTATGAAGTCCTTAAGAGGAAATCCTAGTTTTTAGAAAGTAATAAAGGAAGGATGATCACATTTGGCAGAAATGCTCCAGGGAAACTGTTATTAATATAGGAAAAACCCTCAAAAATATATATACAAGATTGCTCATAATATATAGAAAATGTCAGGGGGAGACCTTTTTTTTTTAGAGAGACTTCTGAAACTGTGTGAATGAAAGAAAGAAAAGGTTAATTACTTTAAAGATGTGAGTGGACTAGACATCTGCATATACTGAGTTTTAATATATGAATCCAGAAATAGGCATGAAATGAATTCAGTTACTTCCTGAGTAGAAGAAGCTGTATATATATTTTAAAAGTCCCCAGTGCAACCAAAACTTTATCGTATACAGTGCATTCAACTCGTGTGATAACTGGAGAGCCATTCAAAGCAGCTTAATGCATAGCTGCTAGCTAAACCATAGAGATTAAAAGTTTTGATTCATAAAAACTTTTATCTGCTAACCAAGTGGATTTTTCATGTAGAATATAATTTTATGGGGGACTGGACATGGATGTTTTTTTATAAACTACTTATGTGAATGTGGATGTGTTCGGTTCACTTCAGAGTGCACGGTACAAAGAAGACGAAACCCAAACCTGATCATTTTATCAACGATACACAGCGTGTTTGTGACTGTTAAATGCAAATGCTACTGTGGGCTGGGTGTCTGGGTTAATTACGATGGATGTATTACGATGTATTGTGATGATGTGCTGCCCCAGAAGGTCTCTTTTTGGAGAAAAGTGTTCTTTGTGTAGTAGGACATCTCCATTTCAGGCAGTGGGCTTCTGAAGAAAAATGTGAATTAACGTGCTGCTTTTCCCAGAATTCTATGATTAAGTCTTTAAGCATAGCACGCTTCCTAATGAACAGCTTCACAAGGAGTGCAGTCCTAATGAGCCCAAGTCTCTGAAACAGCCTGTGCTGCTGGTCCCTCCCTGCCCTTCCCAGAGACCTGCTGGGGAAGGGAAATCGGGTGAATAGGTGTTAACAGCTAACACTGCTTTCTGTAGTCTTTGAGACAAAGGTTATGGTAGGAAATCGCTTCTGGATGTCACACTTTCCTGGACTGCTGAGCAACCACAGTTTTAACTATCTGTGGCAAATGCACCTTCAATTATCCTCGTTTTCCGGATGCACCTTCAATTAATTATCCTTGTTTTCCCTATTAAAAAAAATAAAAATGTTCAGTGCCATTTCTTGTGAAGTGTTAATGAACAACTAAGGAAAGAACAGAGCAAACATTTCATAAATGTGTGTATCTTTATGTTAATAGATCTCAAAATCGGGGTGTGACGTGCCTTGTAGGTATATATCACGTTTACATAAAAGTAGGTACTTTTCCCACAGGTTAACAAGAAAACGGCACCCTCCTCCAGAAGGGCTTATTCCTTTTCCACCACTTCCCAAGGTATAGCAAACTTCCAAGAGCTCTCCCTGCAGGAATGTAATTGCTAGTTTAATTTCCACAAATATTTCAATATTTAAAATTGAATCCCTTTTGTAACTTTCATTCTTTATAAATATTTTCAGAAACGCTTCTCTTACAGGGAATCCTATGTCCAATTTTCAAAAGTCTCATTGAATCAGTGAGCCTTAAACCTTTAATTCCATGAATCCAACTCCTGAAAATGGAAAGCAGACACATTGAAAATGTTTAATCTATTCCTGATTTCCAGAGAGATGGAGTTTTTCTGATATTTTTGAAAACATGACCTATATTTTGTTTGGACAAGGAAGAAAAATCCTTTTCCTCCCTATTGTCTAAAATCTGTTAGTGCTTGCATATGCCTGGTAGTGCGTCTGACATTGGCCTCCTCTGGAGGTTGGAGCCTGGACTAAATGGAGCATTTCTTTATTCTGGCTCAGCAGATCTTTGTAATAGGAGCTATCAGAAGGGAAGAGGCATAATACTCGCTTTGAATTAAAAGGAAAATGAATAGTGGAAGGGGAGAAATCTGAGCTAGAAGAGACAGCAGTGAACTGTGTAATGGGATGGCTGAGATGGAATACAGCTGGTAGCTATTCCTGATATTTTATTGAGTAAATCTTGTTTATGTTACCTGCACATTGAAGGACAACACATGAGTCTCCATATCTGCTTTAAGTATTTAGCAAATGCATGACCCATAAGCTGTCAGATATTGCCAGAAACTTAACGACTACAGGTTGTTGGGTTTTTTTTTCTTGAATTGAGTTTATTTTATATTCTCTAGTGCAGCAGGTATGTGATGGTAGCAACATAGCCTTTTTGGAGTATGGAAAAAATCCTTAGAAATTCAACTTCGGAAGGGTGATAGAAATACAGAAAACTGAAAGTAAAAGGATATTTTATCACATCTGGCTTCTCTCATCATGAAAGAATTGCAATTATGTTAGCAGTATTTTGGAACCACAGTAATACGATGAATATATATATATATTTGAAATTTAAAAAATCATTAATATTTAACATTGAAAACATTTAACAGGAAATACCATTATAGTAATTGAGTTATTGTTAATTTAAGAATAACTAATTCTATAACAGGGTAGTATCAATATAGTACTGTCAGAAAGAATAGGAAGTAAAGGTATCTTAGTTAAATTAAACTGATAGTTATGTTCTTTGTGCTTCTTTATACTTCTGCCTACTGTAACAGTAAGACATGGACATATGGAGAGGTAGGTTGACTTCCAAGAAAAATGCAGGATTTAGAACACGTTTAAAAAAAGCGGTTCCAGGATCCCCCGAGAAAAAGAACCGACTGTTTTAAACAGTTGTGTTAGGTATCTGGGAAGTTACTATAGCATCCCGAGATGGAGAACTCCCAGTGTCGTTGTTAAGAAACATCTCTGTATAAATATCACATAGACAGTTACTTTAGAGCTTCTTGTTGTGGCAGATGAATCGGAAATCTGGCAGCATCCAGATTTCTCAGAACTACGAAAAAAAAAAAGTAATTCAAATGAAAATGAATGCATGTGCACATGTGTCTGCGATTACGTAGAGTGGTTATAGACATGCATATTTACACACATGGTTTTTGAATTTCTGTGAAGTATTTATCATCTGGTTTTAGTCCCTTTCAAACATAACTAATAGGCTTTTATAAACTTTATCCGTGTAGCATCCCCACGGTGTAACAGACATCCTAGCACACAAACTTGAGCACTGGAGTAGCCTCAGAGGCTGCTTTCCCCCTGCCATCTGCCGTCGTCAGCGTTTCAGATCTCTGTTTCATGAACACACCATCATTCAGTGGTGTTGCTCTGAATATTCCATAAAAAATTTAATAATGACAAACTTTAAAATATTTAAGAGAACTATAAACATATGCCCTTCGAGTTGCAATCAGACATTTGTACTAAAAAGAAAAAATTATCTCCAAACAATATTTGTGTGTAAAGAATTGGATTCCTTATTATATATACTATGTGTAAAAAAAATCTCAAGCTCTTTAACTGAGTAGAGCATCTGCTTGATGAAGCAGCTAGAAGTTCAGTTACTTGTAGTACAATTGCACTTCTGAGCTTTTTTTTTTTTTTTTTTTTTTTTTTTTCTTGGCAGATATACAGCAAATAGCAATTGACTGGATCACCGGAAATTTTTACTTTGTGGATCATGTCAGTGACAGGATCTTTGTTTGCAACCAGAATGGATCAGTGTGCATTACCCTCATCGAGCTGGATCTTAATAACCCTAAGGCCATAGCTCTTGATCCAACATCAGGGTAAGATTATTTATCTGCATTAGGATTTATTCTCTATGATGCGTGCTTGTCTGTGACTGCATATAGTATATCTGTTTCATTCAGGTGTTTGAAAAATTATGTTGCCATTGCCAAATTGAGTTACTTGCATAGTTGTTATAAAAAAATAATAACGTGGAATGAACTTGTAGCAAGTAGTTAACTATATTAATTTCAACATGTGCCTTGTAGCTTCTCAAAATGGAATCGAAAATGAAAAAGCAATTTTATCCCTACTTGTCATAAGGTCTTCTTTTGCCTCTGTTCTTTTGGATTTTATATTTCTCAAAAGGAACTTTTGAGGTTTTTTTTTTTATACTGTATCCCTCAGCTGCAGGAATATTGAAAATGGCTTTAACAAGTTTAATTATATAAAAAAGTTGAAGAATTTTTACTCTACTTTAGAGATTTGGCTATAATGGTAAAATTGCATTGTGTTTACTTTTTCTCTTCCATAGATACATTCATTGTCACTTGGGAATAAAGCCTTGCTTAAAACACAGGGTACTAAAAGTCTTCCATTCTATAACAGCCACCAGCTGGGAAAATTTTTCAAGCAAATGATGAAGTAAAAGCATAACTGAATAGGAATAGGATCAAGTTAATTTAAAAAAGTATTTTGTTTTTTGGTGAGGATTTTAAAACAGGGATTTTATCAGTTTTATTAATCCATAAGCAGTTTAAGACCAAAATGCCTTGCGGAATATGTCCTAAACTGCCATAAGCCCCTTCTCAATAAATACAAAAATATTTACTGTAGAACAGCTTGTCATCCATATGTGGACTTTTGTCACTCTTTATTTAAATCCTGATTGAATATTAAGATGCATTATCACAATGGCTTTAATTCTGACAAGAACAGCTTGCATGTAAAGTTTACAAAGAAGTTTTGTAATGTAATTCTTGAATATAGCTGTATTTCTATCTGCAGCAGATGGTAAGCTTGACTTGATCCGACTGCAGAGTTGTTTTAAAAGAAAAATAAAAATTCATGGATAAATTGATTTTCTGCAAGTTCTGATCTGAAAGAAATTGAAGCTTTCAAATTTGCCAACGGTGGCCTTTTTTCTATACATTGGGTTGTATATTCTTAGCTGGATTTACTAGATGAATCCAAAGCTTGTCATTAGCTAATCTTATCTGTCAGGGATGTAGAAACTGTACCCAACCCTTCCATTCTGTGAGGAGGGATGGAACGGAAAAAGGGAGGCTGTTTTTCCTTTGTTGGTTATCTGCTAGCTACAAACCATTCTTATTCAGATAGTGGCCCTTTTCAGTGCCATATACAAGAGTAATAGTGTCTGGTTTAGTGCAGATGTAAGCGCTGGCCTGTAGGAAAGACCAGAAGTGATTATGGTATTTCACAGCATGATTCTTCATATAACAATACCAATTTATTTCGTGATGGAGAAACTGGATGTAAAATTTTCTCAGAATACATATTTCACATTTCACTAGTTACTTCTTTACTGGCTTTAGAAATTTTATTAATTACCTATAGATGTTGTTCTGTTAATCGGGTATTTAACATACATTTTAACTGAAAAGCCCCAACTTACTTATTAGTTCTCTTTATTTGTGACTGTATTTGGGTATAGCATGCAAACAGATAACCAAAAAGCATTCTGGCTACTTAAAAATGTTTAATTCCTTTTTTTCTTTTTATCTTTTTTGCTTTCTTTTTACTCTTTCATGCTGATAACCGTTGAGACATTTCTGGGTCAAAGTATTAGCATGATATTGTTGTCTGTGTGACTTTCTGGTTTTTATTTTATTTAAGGAATCACAAAAACATCCATACTAATGTTGCACGTTGAGCAATGAATGACTTGCATAGAAGTGTGTGCTCGGTAGCTTCTTAAGACAGTTATGTTTCTACACTGTAAGCATATGATTATAAATCATATTTTTGGTGGGGTTTTGTATTCAAATATGATATCCAGACTGTCCTGGAAGGTTGTAGCTCCTGTAAGAATTAACTATTAAGGTATTAAATGAAATTAATTATAAGGTATTTGCTTCTGTAACGTCTTGCTATCATGGCATGTTCATTGGCCCCAGTGTTCTTCAAGCTCATCCAGAGAAGATCGTTTCCTATCCTAAGGCATTCAGAGCTTGATCACAAGCCTTGATGTCTATGAGAAACTTCCTGTAGGAGGACAGGATCAAGCCCTGCTCTTCTTACATGTTCACGTCTATGCTGTTACACATTTAATTGTTTCAAGAACCAGAAATTCTGCATTTAATCAGTAAAACAACCAAAGCACCAGTGGAAACTTTCTTAATTCTGAATGAATGGTTCCTCTCGCTGTGCTCAAGAATATATTTTGTGTGTGAGTAATTTTACATCTCTGTGCCTATGAGTTTTGTTAAGTGTTTAGTGGTGACGGGTTTATAAACTCTTCCATGAGCTTAGAATGGAACTTGAGCCACTAAGCTTATTTCATATCATACAACGAATGAAGGAACGTTTGTTATTCTTCTAAAACCAAACTATAAATTGAGAGAAGAAAGATTCTGCTATTTAAAAAGCTCTTGAACAAGCAAGTTTGTTATGTTTCTAATCTAAGCATGTTACTTTGGTTACGGATTTCAGCACTTCTATCAATCTGAACTGCGTTTCATTTCTTGGTTAGTCCAGACCATGTCTAATGGATGCCCACCTGAATAATTTTCCCCCGCCCCAAACAATGAACTAATAATTTACCCAGTTAGATGTTTTGCAGTACTAATACTCACCTGTTATGTCAACTGATTTTTAGTTATGAGTATCACAGTGTAAGTATCAGCCCTGTGTTAAGGGAGGCCGTTACCAGTGCGCTTCCACTGAGTCCAGACTTGCCAGTGAAACATGAAAAAGCTAGAACAATGCTAATGGGAATGAGAAACAGAGAAGGAGAACAAATTGTTTTGCAATACTGTATTATCCATCAAATGCCTTTGAAGTATGATGTTTGTCTCCATATGTATTTTAATATGGGAATTTTCTTCAGTGCTCAAAAAACAGAAGCTATTACTTTAAACTGGTCTCTGAAATTGGTGTAAATTTGATGGTGGTCATGATGACTGTCACGTGAAACAAATAGAAGCCAAGTTTGAATGATTTTATCTCTAGCTACAATCTTCAGTGGAGGTCTGCTGTACTCGTGAGGAATGGCTTTTTTTAAAGGATTCCAGCTAGTTTGGCAATCAGTGTGCATATTCATGAGCCTTTGATCACCGTACATATATGATAGGGAAGGTAACACATTTAAAACTCACAAGAAGATAGATGAAATTTCGGTTCTCTCCCAGCTCTGCAACAAACGAGCTAAATGTCTACAGACAAAGCTTTTTTTGGTGGTTTTTTTTGTTTTTTGTTTTTTTTTGGTTTTTTTTTGTGACTCTGCACCCCCTTGTATTTCATCGGGAGCATAAAATGCACGTTGTTTCAGTTATCTGGTAGTTGGATGTGTTCAGGAACATTAGGAATTAATATTGTAGAATGCACTGCTAACTGTGTACATCTACATATTTATACTGTAAGTATGTATACTTAATTACCTCCACTGTTCAAGGTAAATTGTTGCCTTTCTCTGCACCACAGTGTCAACAGAGAATGTATAGTGCCATTTTACAAAGAGAAAATGCGTTGAAGTGTGGAGATAGTGCAGTTCCCTCCCAACAGAAGCACTTGAAATATTCAGTCCTGATCATGCCAGTCAGAGAGGGACCTGGGGGTGTTGATTGACAGCCGGCTGACCAGGAGCCAGCACTGTGCCCAGGTGGCCAAGGAGGGCAATGGCATCCTGGCTTGTGTCAGCAATAGTGTGGCCAGCAGGGACAGGGAAGGGATCTGACCCCTGTACTCGGCACTGGTGAGGCCGCACCTTGATTCCTGTGTTCAGTTGTGGGCCCCTCACTACAAAAAGGACATTGAATAACTCAAGCGTGGCCAGAGAAGGGCAGCGGAGCTGGGGCAGGGTCTGGAGCACAGGTCTGCTGGGGAGTGGCTGAGGGAACTGGGGGGGTTCAGTCTGGAGAAGAGGAGGCTGAGGGGAGACCTCATCGCCCTCTACAGCTCCCTGCCAGGACGGTGCAGAGAGGGGGGATGAGTCTCTGGAGCCAAGTAATAAGCAGTAGGACAAGAGGGAATGGCCTCAAGTTGTTCCAGGGAAGGTTTAGACTGGATATTAGGAAGTATTTCCTTCCAGAAGGGGTTGTTGGGCATTGGAATGAGCTGCCCAGGGAGGTGGTGGAGTCCCCATCCCTGGAGGGGTTTAAGAATCGGGTTGACCCAGCACTGAGGGACCTGGTGTAGTTGGGAATGGTCAGGGTGAGGTTCATGGTTGGACTGAAGGAGCTTCAAGGTCTTTTTCAACCTAGACGATTCTGTGATATTGCTTAGACTTCTGTGATACTGCTTAGACATCTACCATAAATAGAGTAATATGAATATCAGTGTCTTAATTTCTCCTCGGACCCACTTTTCAGTTTCTTTGGGAATGCCAAGAAATGTAGAAAGGCAGGAATAGCAGATAGAGCTGTTGGCTCAGGGCTAGTCCTGTTTCCAGAAATGTGCAATTCAGATGCTCTTTGGGATGCTGATCATAATTATCTTCTATATGGCATAGGCTTATGGGATAAGATGAATTTTAAGGAGAGCTTTTGAAATGCAGAGGATATTGATCTAGCGCCCACTTGCAAAACTGTTCCAGACATAAGGAGATGTGTAGAGAAAGGTTGCATCTGGTGAGATCACAAAGAGGATGTGCAGAGCAAAGCTGGCGTGTGGGAGGATGCGCGGAGCAGTATAGAGAAGTACTGGGAGTGAGGAAATGGGTTAGACCTCCTACATGAATCGCTAAAGGCAAGGCATGCTGGAGGGGGAGAAGAGGAGAAGGGAGAGAAGAATTGGAGAGGATGCCCAATTGGAGGCTGAAGTCATCGAAACTTGTAACTACATGGTAACAGTGGGGAGAAAAACCTCACTGCTAAAGACATTTATAAAAGGAGCGAGCTCACGCTTTAATACTGCAACAGTGTTTGTCATGTAAATATTTGAATAAATCTTTTAATCGGCTTTTCCGTCTGTTATGTTGTAGAACTTAAAAACCCCACAAATTCTGCTTATTTCTTCCACACATTATTTGTAAATGCATAGAGGAAGAGATTGTGATATGCTGATGTGAGAAGAACAACATCTATTAATGTGTTATGGTGTTATGTACTATTTCTTGGTAATATTAAGTAAAAAAAAAAAAAAAAAAAAAAAAATCATCTTTCCGTTGCATTTTGAGTCAGCCATAGCAATCAGTTGATACCTTTCTGATCCACAAAGGTGAACAAGGGAAACAAGGGAAGAATTATTAATATTTTTCCCCTTCCTCATCTCAGAAATCTTAATCTTAAGGGTTGTTGGACTCAATGATCCCAAGGGTCTTTTCCAACCTGAATGATTCTGTGATTCTGTTAAATTAGTTCCAAGGAAAAATATAAAAATATTATTCCATTAACTTCCTCTTCCATTCTGAGGATTCTAAGCACAGATTTTTCTGTGGCTAAAATCGAAGCTACGGTGTGAAAATAATAATAATTAAAAGTACATAATGATATTTTTGAAACACAGTAAGGAAATTTCCTTCAGTCTAGAGTTTCAGAAAACAGGAGAAAGCAAGGGGTAAGATAACATTTTGAAATACACCCTTCTGTATAAGGGCAGTGTTGAGCAGCAGCTTTACAATACAATATTTAAGAGAAGATATAGGAAAATCACAATAAACAGTTGTTTCTGCCTTTTAAAGATTTTCTTTTTACTTGTAAATGTATTCAACTTCTGAAATAATTTCGATAAGCAGAAGAGGAAGAAGTTGTGAACCCTGTTATCGTCCAGAGCAATTAGCTGCTGTAGCGTATATTCTTACTCAAGCTGTGCCTGATTATCCTCCCGGGAAGTTTGCGTTTATGGGACAGATTGAAATGTAGTGTAAGGTCCACTGAGCAGTTCACACTCAAAAGCCAAGGGAATGGAGAAGGTTTTACACAGCATTGAATCAAAAGTTTTCCTTGCTAGAGAGCTATGCACAGGAGATGGTGCCTGGAGTATGAAAAAACAGGCCAGAGGATGGAAAACAATCCATGGTCAAAAAGAAAAAAATTTTTTTTTTTTTTTTTTTTTTTTTTTTCCTCGGAAGATATAAATAGAATTAATTTTGGGCTGACAATTCAACCTGTTTGTCAGCATGGGAAGACTTGTAAGACAGTAAGAGCTATCCTACTTGGTGGGATCATAGGAAAACAGCTAAGAGAAACTTTTGGGTAAAGTCTTTCATGTAGCGTCTGGCTAGACAGAGCCTGAGGCCAACCCTGAAAACCTGTATTATGAAACCTGTAATAGCCAGAAAAGAGCAAGTCAGCTGATGAGGGAGTGAAGAGAGACCTTTCTGCATCAAATTTATGGAAGTTTCTTATCTTTTCCGTACCTATATCTTGCAAAAACCCCAAATCATTAATGCTCTATGTTTTATCCACAATAAAGAGAGTTTGCATTTACCTTCTATTTGCCTTGAGTTGAGCACAGAATCAGGTAAATGGGTAGGTACAAAACACATGTGCAGAGTAAAGCAGGGTCCTGGGCTGCTCTGGGAGGCATTTTGGCTTTCCTGTAGATCCCCCTTCCCTTTCAGAGGGCGAGAGAGAGGTGCCACTCTGGGACACCATGAGGAGGAGACTGGGTGGCACTGCCAGCACTTGGCACATAGCCACCTTAGAGTATGAACAGTGTCTTTATTTTAAACTCCTAGTTGTTTAGGGAGGGGGTTTCTTTTTGTTTTTTAATTAGATATAATTTGATTTGAGCACTTTCTCCCGTGTAGTTGTCCTGTGTCCCTGTGTCGGGGCTGTGAGAGGCGTTGCCTTTTGCTTCATGCCTCTTCTTAGACAGTGGCTGGAGACAGCCTGATGCCCGAGGGGTTGCTTGGGTAGGCAGAGAGAAATAAAAAAGTCTTCGCTCTGACCTGGCAGAATGCCCTGACAGCACGATAAATGGCAGTTGGATTTTGAGTGATTTCTCGAACAAGGAAAAGGGAACTCAAGGAATTCGCTGTCGATGAGGAGATCAAGTTTCTTACAGGGGCGGAAGAGAGCAGGAATGCAAATAGTAGAGGAGGTCGAACCAGTATATGTTTTTCTTTATTTGCTTCATTGTTAATTAGACAAGGGAGCCTTTCAGTGTAAAAATAAAATATCTACACTTACTGTCTGCTGCTTTTTTTATTCTCTCTGTACTGTCTTGTCTCTGAGCTTTTATAGCAGCCACAAGGCTTGGGAGAGATCTTTGAGTCTGAAATTTTTTTATTTTTTTTTTTCCCTTCTCAGATTAGTCACCATTTTCTGCTGATCAAAGAGGAGTGTTACAATCATTAAAGCTCACTTTTAAACAGCAAAATCATTAGTATTTTAATAACATGCCATTATTAAAAGAGCTCACTTCCTTTTCTTGTCACAAAGCAGTTTCAAAGAGCTGTAAGATACATATAAGACACACTAACTTCTAGAAAGTTTTAAAGGTGACCTGAAAAGAAATCTTCTTAAAAAAAAAAAAAATAAAAAGACCACACACACAAAAAACTAAAAAAAATTGTAATAACTAATCATAATATGAAAATCTTCATTAATAATTCAGATTTTGTTATTCATCCTCCCCTCCATAACCTCTTTATGGCTGTGAACAGTTGGAAATGGTAAAATAGCGGAGCCAAAACAACTAAGGGGAGAAAGGATACTTAATCAGACCCAAAAAAATATTTTTAAATCATATTTACCTTTGTTGTCATCTATTTAGCTCAACTGCTTGCTAAACATTTAGGAAAAAATATATTCTGATCTCAGGTTTTCAGAAAACTGTTTCCAGCTCTGTGCTGTTTCTTCTTTTAATTCTAATTGATGCTAACTAAACTGAGCCATAAAACTCTGTCACCTTCACATTTCCCCCTGGACCTAATCTCCTTTGAAACTTTATTTCTTATGCACCAGTACAGATCTGCTCACTAGGAAACCTTGATGATGATGTTCTTGATACCAAAAAGGAACTAGGGATAAGTTCATCTGATCTCTTACCCAAAATAACATGATATGAGTTTGCATGCATCTACAATCAAAAAATAGAAGCGATAATGTTTTTGTCTTCAATAAACTAAAAAAAAAAAAAAAAAAGGATTTATGAACATAGAAAGATCTGCGCTTGTATGAAAAAGTTAGCTAATACAGCTGAAAAGTACAACTAGCATTAAAAGGGACTTCATTAGCAACATCAGTTTATAGATTGGGATCAAAGTGACTACTATAATCAGGATAGTAAAAATAGGATAAACTTGAACAAGTTTGGTACGTGCATGTTTTCAAGGAATTATGTGATATCATGTGCTATGGTGCGTGCCTTTTTATTAATCAAATATTGCTGAAAGAATTGAAGACTACAATGAATATCAAATGTTTTGTATATATACTTGAAGATATACTGTACTCACTACCCAAAACAAGTTGCATTCACAGAAAAAGTAGGTACTAATAGCAATGATAATCTGTGAATGATAAAGAATATATTTTTCCAGTGATCATAAAACTCTGTGAAGGAGTCGGCAAGGTGAACACTGGCAGTGTTATTAGAATAGCTTACTGATGTTCTGAGCGATGGCATTACCTAGGAATACGTACCACTGTCTGGAGAATAAAAAGCAACTAGTGTAAGTCTGCAGCAACATGAACTTCAGTAGGATTTTTTTTTTTTCTTCTCCAGCAAGTGTCCGGTAATTGATTTCATAGCTATGTTGCTGTGAGTAGGAACAATATTTGAAGAGTGTGAGTAATTATGGGGAAAAAAAAAAAATCAGTGGGAACACAAAAACATTGGTGAAATCACAAAATAGCTATAGTTTGTAAAAAAAAAAAAACAAAAAAAACAACAAAAAACCAACAACTTATAGAAAAATAAAATAGCTTTTAAGCAAGTAAAACTTTTTGTAAAAGTTGCCTTCCAGCTCGTTGGTCCAGAGGACATAGAATGCAGCATCACGCCTCTCTCGCTTGGCTCAGGTTCTTCCGATCCCGCTGTAGAACTCAGCTGTCATCTGACTACAGCAGCCTCATTACCCAAACCTGCTTTTTTATGGCATGTCCCCAGTGCTTTTGGGTACCGGGCATTTGAACCACCTCCACGAAGCAGGCTGAACACATGAACAGCAACAACACTAATGAAACTCCATGGGTTTGATTGCTTGGGGCAGTTCACAGCGGATGCAACACATGTCCTCTCGCTTTTTTTTTTTTAAACTGTCTGTGTGTAATTAGTGTAGTTACTGTTATTCCTGTCCTCAGATCCCTGTCCTTCACTCCTCAGCTAATTAAGCTTCTGATCAAAACACTCATCTTTTACTGAAATTACTATGAATCTATGAATTAGAATTTGTTATTTTTGAAGGAGATGAAAAATGGGCTTGTTATTCTGCCTAGTATGGAAGTCTTGAAGTACTTTTATTTTTCTTAATAACTGAAATGTCCAGGCAAAAGCCACATGATTTAAATCACCTTACCAATGATTTTCTTCAAGATGAAAGCAATTAAGGTAGAGAGAATTGAGGCCACTTTGTTTCTGAATGAGAATATAAATGGGAGTTTAGGGCTTTATAAGGCATGTACGTTATGTCCATGTCCATCTGAAATCTCCTTTTTTTTTTTTTTAATTACCTGATTGTCTTATTATCTAACTAGCTTCTGTGAGGTCATTTATGTTGAAGACAATTTCTGATATGAATTAGAGCACTGGAGTGGAAGCACAGAAAAATACCTTAAAACCATAACTGTTTAGGACCCATCTTTTTTTTAATTTGTACCTGCGTTATCCTAGACTTAGAGAGACTGTGTGTATGTGTGTATATATATATATTTAGAGAGAGGGAGAGAGAGACTTTCACGTTTCTATATAAAATGAACAAAAATTAATCCAAAAAGTTCATGCTTAATGCAGATACTGTATTATGTTATAAAGTTCCTCAAACCTTTTTTCTAGTGATGACCACACATTTCTTGTTTTTACACCAGTCTTTTTGTTGTAGCAGTACAAAATGGTGTGAACCACAGGTTTTCTAATACAGTTGTCAAACATACATATATATATATATGTGTGTGTGTGTGTGTGTGTATGCAAGGTTTGAAGTATGAAAACATTGGCATTAGTCATCTTCTGAATTAACCAGAACCACTCAAACTTGCAAAAATGATGAGAACCATTCTGTTAATTCATCAGCAGTACAGTGATATCATCCTGATAAGAAACTGCCGTTCTCTTGGGGCTGCTTACATGGACAGTTAGTTTTTTGTATTGTTTTTCCAAAATTTGTTTTCCTGAGGTTTCTTGCATGTCAGCAGTGTGAACATGCCTTCCTGGAGATAAGCTGACGTCTGAGCCCTTTTGGTGGAAGATACAGAAAAGCTAGAGGAAATCTAGACGTGCTAATAAGAAATAAAAGATGTAAAAAAACACAGCCTGTAGAAAACTTGTGGGAATCATGGTAGTCTAGAAAAGAGAATGTTGAGAAAACCAATAACTATTTTCTATAAAAGACTGGTTAAATAGAAAGGTGGTTTATTATTTTCCTTGTTAAAAAAAAGGGACGTGAAAAAAAAAATAGCAGAGACTTTGACAGATACAGGAGCAATCTTGTAAACAAGGCTGAGGAGATGTTAGCATATGATCTATGTAGAAGCTGTGATCTCTGTCATTAGGGACACTTAGGACTGTGTCTGTCTGGCGGGATATTCCAGCCTTATGTTACCCTTCCTCAGTACAGGAGGCTGTATATGTCTATGTCTCTGTAAGCTCTTAATGTCAAAGAATGGGGTACTAGAATAATAAATGTATATACTAACATTTTAGTGTTGCTATTTAAAAAGCACAGGTGAAACATTACCAAAAAAAATTATTTCTTTGCTTCCCCACCTGAAGGGCTTGAAGAGATTTTAGGGAAAAAAAAAAAAAAAAGGTCAAAAGTTAAATTTTAGTGTTTGGGGCATTTTTTCCTTTTCTTTTTGAGGTGGTGGGATTTGCTGGAAACGAAACTGAAAACAGGGTGTGAAAGGATTTTGATAAAAAAATTTAAAATGTCTAATGGAACATCTACAGAAGTTCCTGCCCATGAGCAGCATCCTTCCCTTTTAAGAACTGCCTTGATTTTAACAGAAACTCGAATCGAGTTGTAAGTTTAAAAGTCATATTTAGTTTTACATCCATAAAAACAGTCTGAGCAGCTTTCTCCTGGTGTGGTTGAAAAGGCGTTGGGTAGAAGGTTGTGGACATTGTGGGTGATGAGAGCTTTTCTTTAAAGATGAGTGTTTCCAAGTTACTGACAGAATTTCTCCTTCTCCTGTTTGATCAGTTACGTAGCTGTTAAATAAGTTGTCTATCAAAATACACAACTCTGTCAACCCACAGTGGAAGGAGAATCAATTCCTGCTTTACCTTATTGAAAACTGTAGAAAAATAACTGAAAGTAGGGGGCCACTTGCTTGCTTTAGTTTTCTAAATGAATATGCCCTACTGCTAAAATTTTTTTAAAGCTTTTCTTTGTTGTTACCAGTTAGCTTGAGCTAGTTAATTCATTCTCAGAGATAACACACACACACACGAAAAAAAATCTGGTCCGAGTTTGTAGTTGGCCTCAGTATTAGTGTTTCTAAACTACAGAATTTATGGGTTTGGACAGCGTCCAGACTGGCACTTGAAAACATGTTTACATTTAATCAATGGGTAATTAGCTCATAGCATAGATAAGTCTCGAAAAAGGCCATCAGGAAAAAAAAAGTGGTCTCATTGACTCTGCTTCAGCTTGATTTAGATCATTTTTATTCATTAGGATTTGACAGCAAATCGACAAACCCCAAACCAAAATACTCAGAGATTTGTATTTAACAGATTTTAAAATGAGGATATTATATTAATAGTAGGATATAAACTCACTGCCTTTTTTACCCGCTGAAAAGTAGCCCCTTACAAACTTCCAGTTTTGTAAGTTTTACAAACATACAATTTTGCTTATAGACACAAAAAATGGTACAGCACCACCTCTTGGCTGATCTTATCCAGCAAAACAATAATACATGGTACTTTCTGCTGGCACTACTCATTTGTCTGAGCATAAGGAAAGGAGAATCAGCAAACTGCTTTTCCAGCAGGGATGTAACACTGACTTCAGCAGAAAATCAGACCTCTAACCAAAATATTTAAATTGGAAAAGAAATTGGTTTACTAAACCAAGCCAAGCTCTTGTTTGTATTGCTGAGTGTTTGACATGGTTTACTGATGTGGAAGTGTTACATCTAAAAGTTAAAGGATTTTTTTGTTTGGGTTTTTTTTGTGGTGTTTTTTTTTGTTTCTTTGGTTTTTTTTTATATATATTCATCTCTCTGTTACATTACTGGTTTATTTGTCACACAGAGTTTTCCGAATGTAGTAATATTTGAGTAGATCATAATAGTTTTGTATATGCAGCTTACATTTTAAGAATCGATATATATTCTAACATTTTCCAAAGTCACATCTCAATATTGGCACTTAAATGCATGTTTAGACATTCAAAATACTGTCAGCTTCATTTTGAAAGATTTGAATGCCTACAGGTCATACCCAATTCAGTTAACAGCTGAGACTGTTGGGAGTTGTTTTAAGTTAGGCTGCTTATATAGCATGGTGTCTCTGTGTGATGTACACATAAATGCACACGCACAGACAGTTGTTTCTCTTACTACAGCTGGCTTGCACATTGTAGCCCATAGTGACGCTCAGGCTTAGTGAAGCTTTCCTCATTTATTATTTCCTTTGGTAGGAAGGACATGAATAAGGTAGGGATAGTGTGAAGAGTAAGTATGTTCTTCTTGGGAAAGAAAACTGAATTGTATTTAGAATTTTGTCCAAGGTCTTAGGAGAGGATTCCTGTCTATTGCTGGTGAATTATTTTGCCCAAATGTTCTACAAGACACTACTGCTTATATTTTACATCATTTGAATAGCCATCATGAGCCACCCGTGTCCCTGTTATGCAAAAGTTTCAACCGTGTTCAACCCTCTATGTTTTGGAATGAGGTTTTGAATATACAGTGTCTCAGTGTCAAAGGCAAAATCAGTCTGTGCAGTATCGGGCTCAACATATTTTAAGTTGAGCAGTCATAATTAGTGGGGAGGTTTGAAATTCTGGGTTTAAGTTTTAATGGGAAATTAGTTCATTTAAGCTTGGGAGGATTTTGTGAAGAAGAATTCATTAATACATGGGAAGCAACAGGAGACAATGGTGTGAACGCTGGGAAAGTGCCCGTTTGGAAATGAACAGCTTTGTATTCAGAGCAGGATTTGATGAATATGTATTTCTTTTGAAGGGCACAAGGCATAACATAATGTAAGAAAGCAATAGTCACTCTTCAGGGCAGGAGAGAGGGTGTTTTGAAATAATAATAAGCATGGATGTCATCGAAGAATTTTGGTTGGTCATATCACGAGACAATTTAAGACAACACAGGAATTGTAATACTTGGTGACATTTGAATGCCTGAATTTGTGCTTGTAACATTTTTGACGCACAGTTTTATTTTCTTACTTATCCCACAGTGTGGAGATAAGTTACATAAATCTACACCTGCTCTGCCTTTTCCTGTTTATGTGGAAAAAGAGTAGAGATTAGGATTAGAGGTTGAGGGCTCATCTATTTTATCACATTGTTTGAAGACAGAACAAACTAACCCTTAACACTTCTCAAGGAGGTTTTGTCTAGCATTTCCATAATATTCAGAGTAGTGCTTCCATAAACCTCTATGTTCCTTGCCTCTTACAATTTAAGGTTATTGCCATTAATTATGCTGCAAGCTGACATAAAGAATTGTACTTCTGTCCTCTTGCTGTGACTTTGTCGCTATTTCAGGACAACTAACAGATCTTCTTTTAATCTAGACTGAGAAAACTCGCTTCCTGCAATATCCTCCCTTATATTCCCCGCCACCAGTACCTCCTTCATCCAAACTTCTGATTACTTAGTGGCTGCACTTTGTCAAGTCTCCATTTCCGAGGAAGCAAAGGAAGTAGGAAATTTGTTTGTTTCCTGTTGTAAATGCATCAGTATAATACTTGCTGTTTTGGGGGAGTTTTTCCTTAGCGCTGTGATATAACTGACTTGGAACTAGATTCTGGGTTAGGTGGTACCTTGGTAAAAGTGATTCAGTCATTCTGATTTCCCTCTTGCAGTTAACATTTTTCTGCTCTCCCTCAACTGAGGGAAGTCAACAGAGAGCAGTTTGTGTCACCAGACTCTAAACCAGACATGTAAAAGAAGCCAAAATAAACCAAAAGCCAGTTTTAAAACGGTGCTTGAACATGGTTACATCAGGCAGTGACTTAGCAAAACAAAGTGGGTAAGCATCTCCCAGAGGAGGTGCAGTGGGCTCGGTGTGAGAGTAACACCAACTCAAGCTCTGCCTGCTGCTGTCAAGAGAAGACTAACAGGACTGGCACCTTTATGTTTGCCTTGAGATCCTCCCACCCTTCAGATCCTTTCCTGAATGCCCCTTGCTAAGCCAGGTTCTCCCTGGCTTGTAGCTGTGTAGATGATTCACTAATCATTGGGAAAAGTGCCGGGGGGATTTTGCGCAGGGGTGAGCCTCTGGGTTGGTTCAGTTTCTGTTGAAATCAAGGTGTACATACATCTCCTGTGCATCCTTACTCAACTGTATCCTATTTCAGTTGGAACAGTATGATGTCGAATTCCCTTCTCCATATTGCTTGTCATTGCTTACATTTTGGTGCTTTTTTTCAAAGCAAGATGTGTTCTATATTCTGTTATCCATTATTCATTATTCTTAAAGACAGTTTTCTTCTGCCTAGCAGAACTACAGAAAATTATTTCTACAGTCTTCCCATTTCCATTTTTTTTTTTTAAAAGTGACATTGAAAGGTACAGAGAGGCACAGCTGCCAGAGTGTGGGGAGTGTGAACTCCTGCTTGTCATCACCTTAATGTTACACTACTTACAGGAGAGCGAAGTTGGCAGCAGTTGCCTATCAGCACGATAGCGTGTGAGCTGCCTTTTGACCCTTCTCTGAAAAGGAAAAAAAAGATAAGCACATACAGGATAATACTGATTTTGGTAGGAGTACAGATGCTGAGAGATACAATGCTAAAGCTTTTTGACCAGAGATTTATTACTGTGCCTATCCACACACAAACCAGAAGACTGGATAAGGATATTCATATATTTCATCTAATGTACTCCTTGGAGATATGGCTGTATGATCTGTTTGCCTGCTGCCAGTTAGTAACAGGAAATATGACTTGACTAAATTCTGTTAATAGTTTTCAGAAACATTAGCTTCAGAAATATTTCCATTGAGTCTGTAGCTAGTTAATCAAGTCTGTGTTCATCTGTCCACATGAGCTATAAAGTTCTGCAATGAACATCTAATTGTAATTATCATCAGTGACCAGTTACAAGGCGTAAGCAGTAACGTTTCCACAAGTGAGTGCTCTGTGCTTGCTGACAATACAAGTCATGCCAGATGGGGCCCTTGGTGCTTCATGTGCCCCACGGCACTTGTGCTGCTAGCTATGTCACAGAGTGCTTTTGCTTTCCAAGAGATCTTTATTACAAAATGGGTTTTTTTGGTGTTTTGGGTTGTGGTTTTTTTTTTTTTTTTTCCATTTTGTTTTCTGAAGAACAACTAGCTATATCGCCTTGAAGTCATCGGCTTTAACAGATGCAGGTGGCAGGTGATGCTGCATATGAAATGTTAATATTTTAATGTAAAGTTTCACTTGTTTTCTAGGATAGCACGAATACAGTTAAAGATGGCAACAACAAAGTACCTGTACTCACTGCAGGCACTCACAGGCAAGCTCCAGTCATCTCTCACAATGTACTGCTCTTAAATACAGCCTTTTCATCATTTCATTGTAAAACTATGCACAATCAGTCACATCACTTTAAATACGGAGTGACTGTACCTGTGGTGGTATTCAGTTTAAGACGTATTGTTTAGCCCTAACTAACTCAGTAGTTAATAGGGTTGCAGGAGAGTGTAAGACCTGAAGCCAGGGGCTGAAGTACCACAGCTGTATCCGAGTCACTGACGTCAAGGCAGTGGTCTTGTGGGGCAAACATTGTCATGGAGACCATGAATATGTCTTGTGGATAAAATAGTGTTGTGTTTTGCCTCCCTGAATTTATACATGTGTCAGTATGCGTTCTGCTCCTTTCGGCAGCAATAAGTCTAACCTTTAGGCTCCTGCAAAGTAGAGCTGTGACTTGCACAAAGTTTAGGTCCCCTTCGCACAAGCAAGGTCAAACTGGGATTTCAATAAGCTGACAGTTTTCTGTCTTTCTCGTTAGAGAAATGCAATACCGATGCGTATATTGACACTTCCTTTCCTTTTGCCTCAGCTGGCTCCAACATCAGCTGGTTAAAAAATTGCACACAAACAAGTTTGGGCATTTGCATTCAAGCAAACATATGTATAAAGGGGCTGTAGTACTGACTGTAATGCATAATAAGCTACATAAAGCAAACCAGAGAAACAGCTGCAGTCAAAATCTCCAGAAAATTCCTCTATCAGCTTCTGCAAGCAATTGAGAACATTGCAGAACAAACGTTCCTGGATTTTAATGTTCCAAGTAGCACAACTAAACAAATACAACATGGATTATCCCCCTAATATATTAAATAGCAAATGTTATCTTGCAGAAAGATAAATAAGTTTGGGTATCCTACAGAGAAGGATAGGAATCCCAGGCAGAAATACAAACTTACTTGCTTACACATACAAGAGATAGTACACCTCTGCAGCTGTTCAACATCTGTCCCCTGAAGACAGTGATATAAAAACATGACAAAACCCATGTAAATATCTGGCAATCAATATACCTAGAATCATAGGTGGGGAGGGAACAAATCTGAAATCAAGTTACTGGAGCTGGACCACAGATATATAACATAAAACTCCAAAAAAATTACTGCACAAATATAAATGTGATACAGTCACAAGAGTTTATTCTGAGTCACTGCCTGGTCTGTAGCTTTTGTGTTTGTTGCACTGGCTTTTGACCAGTGATCTGCAGAGATTTTTGGATTGCATCTGAGGGTTTGTAAAAGATGAATGAGAAAAGCAAGCTCGTACATATAGACTGTTGTACCATGCATAGATGACATTTCATAAGGCAGCCTCAGAGGTCTAGTTTTCCAGTGGAAGAAAAAAAAAAAAAGTGCACCTGCAAATAAACCCCTAAACCTAGTACTATTAGTATCCTCCGTAATAACACCCCACACTCAATTCTCTTTGTGTTAGATCTCATTTTAATAATTCCTAGTCCTAGAATAGAGTACAGTTTGATTGCAGTTTGTATAACTCCTTCCTATTTATCATTTGCACATTTAAATGCACCTTAAATGCTCAACTGAATAAATACAATGCAGATTACCCCTTAATATATTAAATGCCAAACATTATCTTGCCAAAAGCCAAGTAAGCTATCTATTTCTGTTTTGGCTCACCTCCATATTCGCACGTACTGGGACTTAATGATGGGTACTTTATTCTATCATGTTATTTCTTTGCTGAGATGTTTCAGGGAAAAGAGCCTATAATAAAGATGTGAACTTCACAGTTACGGAATCTTCTCTATGATCAAGTTTAAATGTATGGGGTTTAGTGTCTCTAGGCCATTGCTTCTTCAGTTTTGAAACATCACTTTGGAAAGCTCCGATTCCTTTCTGTTATCATGTGCTGTAGAAAAGAAAGTACAATTTAGTGCTTAAAATGAGTATGGACAGATGTGGAAAAGGCAGGATGAAATACTAGTGCAGTAAAAATAATCTGAGATCAGACAAGCAGGTACAAGTGAAAATGCAAAAGGAGCAAATTGAGATGGGACAAAAGTATGTGAAGAGTGGAGAAGAAAGTGAAGTGAAGAAGTGAAGTGAAGAGAAGAAGTGAAGTGAAGAGAAGAAAGTAAGGAGGACAGTCAAGAGTAAGAAGGAAGAAAGTGAAGAAAGCTTCAGGATGAAGAGTAATACTAGGATGTTGCAGCTAGAGCTGACGTGGGTAGGTATCAGGAAAAAGAAAAGATTTGATCCCACACATTCATAAAAATTCATGCAATTTGTGGATATTTCCCCAGGCACAGGTTTTGTTTTGATTTACAGTTTTTAAGACGAGTTGGCCGCAGTTCGAACCCAGACTGTCTGCTGTGGAGTAAACTGCTCTCGGGATGGCCAGCCGGCCACCTCCCAGGGCATACAATTTCATTTCTCTGTGCTTTCTTTACTTGTATTTTACTCGTTACCGGTAAAGTACCACTGTAAAATCAGATAATGAAGTCTTGCAGGCCTCTTAGAATAAAAAAATATGACAGCTAGTAATAACCAGGGGCACCTGGGCTGTATTTTCTCCTCAGCGTGTGGTAGGCTTGAGAGCTCGTATTAACAGTTTGCCATGGATGAAAAAGGTAATTTAGCCATTTTCTATCTGCTGAAAGAGAATATGGTAGAAAAGCTATGACAGCAGCTTTCATATGTTTATGAAGTTGTAAGTTCTGTCTCACTGTCATGTAAGTAATTAGGTGCAGTTATGAGATGTGCATGTATTAAATAATCCTCGGTAACGTTTTCAGTCTTCCAAGCAGCTAGAAAGCAACTATGATCCTACATAAATGACATGTTTACTCAATGCCTTCCTGGATACAGTCACACAGTTTATAGTTTCCTAAATGCGTGTCTATCCGAACAGCCAAAGGAAAATTAAGGGAATATATATTTTTTTGTGGTGGGGAAATTATCTTCTCCAGTGCTGTGACGCAAATCTCCGTTTGGTAATTGTCTTTGGTTGAACTACAGATCAATTTAAGTAACCTACTTTTGTTTAGGTAAGGGGAAAATAAGAGCAATGAATGGGGCACTTCATGTAAGACAATTAAAAAAAATCGTAGAAGCTTCAATTTTCCTTTACCCTTGGATGGGTCCCAAATCTTACTTGACAAGCCAAATCCTAGCTTTTTCACATCTGGTGTCCTGCTGGTATTTTATTTTGCTGTTGTGATACTGCAGAGAAATAGAACTCCTAATTTGCAATTTGAAATCCACAGGTGTTGATAGGAGGCTTTTGACACTGTAGTGTGGTATAGATTTCTCCAAATGGTAAGAAAACCTCAAGACGAGGATTGCAGAGGCTTCCTTTTCTAAGTAGAGGTCTTACAGGTTTTGGAGATGATACTGTATTTCAGTATTAAGAGTAATGACTGTCACTGTCAGTGCCAGATATCTGGGGAAGATGTTTCTATCTGGGCTGGGAAAGACTGGGGAGAAAAGAAACTATACATAACACCTCTCAGTCACCACCTGTTTGCAACCAAAATGAATAAAATGAGAGCTGCTCGAGCACTTTTTATAACAATAAAATGCTTTCCCTGACTTCTGGAACTGGTCCTGTCATGGAATAGATTTCTTCTAGGAAGCTGCAAGCAGGGTAATGTCAGCCACTGTGAGTGATGGAAGAGAAGGAAAGGTAAATTAGCTCTCACGGTGTTCAGCAGCCCCTTTAACCTGGCTACTACTGACACTTAGCCTATCTCTAATGGCATTATGTATACATCGCTGAACTCGCTCTGAGAGTTTCCATGTTTTGTTTACCTCTCTGTGAAAGTAAATAGTATAATTTCAAGCCCAGTACTGTCAAATCCAATCTCCTGAAGTCCTAAACAGACTAGTGCTGTGGATGTAAGAGCAAACCCTCAGGATTTGAAGGATATTGATGGCCCGTATTTTCTGCTTCATCCATTTCCCTAATCTAATTGTCAGGCAAACTGTACTTCAAATTTCAGATTCTCTGTAGGATTAGGTGTTGTCGAAAGCTGCTTTGATGGGAATTATGCTATAAAACCAGAAGAAAAAGGTAAGATGCTAAAGATTTATCTGGGAGGTGGCTCTTACTAACCATTCTGATTTCCTGCAGATATATATTTTATCCTGTCTGTTGCTACAAAATATAATTTCCTAACTAGGAAGTATCATGCCACTGTAGACATCTGTACATAGCCCTATTACTTAATTCATTCATAGCAAAAATGAGATTTAAAGAAAATTTCCTGCGGATAACCCTTCCTGTGTTGCTGCTAGGTCTAGACACGGCTTAGGTTGTCATTCTAGTTCTGATTTATGTGGTGGGTTTACTCCTATGTTATGTTTCTAATACCATTCTCCCAGATAAGATATATAAAGCCAAGGTCAGGACGCAGTTCTGTTAGCACCAGGGATGTTTTGCAGTGTGGAGGTCATAGGCTGACCATGCCCTGGCCTCTATAGGTGAAATTCTCTATGTAGCATGCATCTTTGTTTGTACAGTTTAAAGGAAAAAATCATACATGGAATTTGTTATTAGATTGAAATCTTCTCTAACCGTATTTTAAATTATGATTGGTGACATTTACCTTTCACCATGTCATTTTATTTTTTTTTTCATTTTGTGCTTCAAGCCAGTGTTCCCCAAACCATGCTGCTTGAAAATGCTTAATCAAATAAAAGTGCTTATTTTCCATCAGTGGATTTATAGCTACAGTCATGATAGATTAAAAAAAAAAAAAAAAGCAAAGCTTTGTGACAGGAATGAAGAAAGATTCCTAATCATTATATGCATTCTAAAATTAATTGTGTGTTTAAAATACAATAAATTTATCTATGTGCAACATGAGTTCTCCTCAAGAATATGCAATTACTCTGTATTGAATACCAAACCCAAAATCTCCAAAACAAACTGAAAGAATGGAGCTATTTATCTCCCAAATTGAGACAGCTGAGACTACTTAACCTTTGTGACCTTCAGTCAAGGGGCAGTGCTTTGAAACAGTGAGGTGACTCACTTGGGTAAGGATAAACATCTAGTTAAGGAGTGAGAACGCAGCAGCTCTGTGTTAATATGAAAGAATAGTTGGCTTTAGAGACATGGAAAGAGAGCTTAGAAGAAGCAGAAACTTAGGCTAATATGAAATTCAGTGGGCCTCATATTACACTAGGAGTAGGTATTAAAAAAAAAGAATATAACCCCCCCCGTGACTTCAGGAAAAAAAAGCCTCAGGTAGGTGGTACAGTCTTAGTCTTTAACTTAAACCTACAAGTGTTCTGCATGTGGGGGAGCTGCAGTAAACCTGAATATTTATTATAGCTAGTGAAGAAAAAAATTGGTTGGTGGGAGAACCCACAGAGTATGTGCATCTTTTTGTTTTATCAAGTGCCTATCCTTGAAAACTGAACTATGGATCCAGCATGTGAAAAGCAACTGGATCCCAGCAAGGATGAATGGAATGACCTGTGAGTATAAGGCAGATTACTTGCAAATTCTCAGTCCCTTTGAAGTGAATCCTCTGCACAGAAATATGTTGGGGAGATTTTTCAGAGAAAACAGGGGAAACTTGAAGAATGTATGTGTGCTGTGTTGGGTGTCTTGTCTTAATTACAGCAGCTGCTGTTGTGCTATGCAGTATTCCTTGTGATAGAAGCCTAAAACCTTTACCAAAAAGGTAGAGAAAGTCTTAATGAAACCTTACCAAAACTGATTTCTTACCAGGTTTTGTAGGTCTCCTCAGGAGAAGGCGGAGCTAAGCACTTAGTTTGTGTTTATAAATTTTTGGTGTGTGTCACGGCCACATAGAGTCCTCATCTTCTGAAGCAGATTAATTTTGCATGAGCCAAATTATACAGTTTTGAGGTTTTAGACTCAATACATTTATAAATTATTTTACATCAGTGCAGGGCTTGGGAAATGAAAGCAAACATTTGCTATACCTAGCAAACAAGGTAATGCGAATACATCTCTGTCACTTGATGATGTAGTTAAGCTCTAGGCATGCTGCCTGATCGGTGTTTAGTTAGATTCAACTATAGACAGATGGATAAAGCATAGGTGCAAGAGCTAAAAAAACCCTGGTTTAATAACTTGTCGCTTGTATGAGCTTGCTGCTTTACACCTCAACCTCACCGCCTCTAACACCACCTTACTTTTTGCTGAGTGCTTTGGGAAGGATGAAAATTAATGAGTATTTGTTATGAATGACTGATTAGTGACAGTATTTTTATTAGGAAATCTTGAAAAGAGGCTTAACAAATATCCTCCTTTTCAGTTCTTTTACCCTGTGATATTCTTGGCTTTCTTGGATCACTGACTTCATTACGTGACATCAGAGCATTCATTCTAGAAACAGCCAATAAAATACATGTGTATTCTGCTCTTACTGCTTCCATTTCTCTGCTTCAAACAGAACACGTTCTCATTCAAATTGAAACAAAGATTAATGAATAACTCTCTAACGTCCAGTGATCTGTTATAAGCATTGAGCAGCTTTATGTGCAATTATTTTTTTTTCTATAAATAGCTAGTGTTTTCATAGATGTGGGGATGGTGTGCCATTTCAAGAATACCAGCCACTGATTTGAAACGGCTTATCTATTCATAAATGTAAGAATAGCTGAATATCCTTAACGATTAGGGAAACACAAACTATGTCAAACAGCACACCTACTGCCCTTCTGAGCTGCTTTTCTCAGTTTAGGCTGTGTGTAATTTGAGTCAAGGAGAGTAACTTTCTATCTGGGGTTTCTGCCATCAAAATGGGTTGGACTTTGTTTCTAAAGAAAAGTCTAATGATTTTTATGGTTTAGTGTTTCAAAAGTAGAGCTGGGGGGGGGTGTGAAATCTGTCCTGCCAAAGATTTTGTGTTCTATATTGAGGTGAACCTGGGAATTTTCAGTTACCACGAGGGAGGAAACATCTTGGGAAAGTCACGGCTGCAGGGGGTTCTCATGTAATGTCTGGGGCTTCCAGGTTCAGGTTTTCACTCCTCCAATACACCAGACAAGGGTTTAGCCACTAGATCTTCTCTCATTGAAGTTTTTTAGCGATGTATAAATAATTTTTGTGAGAGCAGAGATGGGAATGTGGTTGTCTTGGTGTTTGGGTGTTTGGGTTTTTTTTGTTGTTTGGTTTTGGTGTTTGGGTTTGGTTTTGTTTGTTTGGTTTTTTTTATGCATGCTCTTACTGCTTTCATTCTGTGTATTTAATTAGTAAGAGAAAGCACAAAATCTTCAAAAGGAAATCTTGGGACAGGTTCTCTGATATTGAAATAGATACCATACAGACTTGAAAAACCCATCTATTCAGCACCAGATTTAACCCAGCCAGTGGGATATCTGTTACACTATGCTGCTCTTCTAAGAAAAAGTTTCATGTGATGCCAAAACCACTGCTTGGTAAAAAATTCCTAATGAGGAATGATGTAATTAATAACCTAAAGAAATGCCCTGCCTCCCTGATGTATACTTTCTTCTTATTTTGCTTCACCTTTGAAATTGTCCTTAGATTTTTCAACTGTTATGCAGATGCTGAGGTGTGTGCTGCCTCTTCCAAGATGTATTTAATACCATGATGCTCGGATAGTAATTTAATTGCTGTTTACAGCTGTCTGATACTTGCAGATTAGATGTTTCAGCCTGGACTTTGAGTGGCAGAGTTCTGAGTGCATGTTTTGAACATACCCTGACATATTTAATTGAGTTCAGGACATGGGACAGCCTCAATTACTAGTTTAATTAAAAAGAAAAAAAGGAAAAGATAAATCCAACTATAACAGGAAGGATGTAGTTTTGCATTATAATTGGATAGTGCTACTGTGACTGCTAGTTCAAAGTGCTTCACACCCTCTAGTCACTGTAGTGCAGGGACTTGGGCTTCTTAACTTGTGAGTTCTTGCTTGAATCTGACTTCCCAGGGATGAAGACTAGATTTCAGTCATGTTTAGACGTGGGAGGAAAGCAATCAGGATTTTCAAAAGCATCTGTGCAACTAATTCCCAAGGGTTTGTCCATGATATTGCCGTGGGTTTCATTGGGATTTGGGCACCATATGATCTGTGCTGATTGTCACCGCTGCTTTCTCTCCATTATGGTTTGACAAGTAAGCACATCCCTTACCAGGTACCATCAAGAAGCAGGCTGTATCAAGCAATTACTGGTTGCTGAACATGGGAACAGCTCTAAAGAATATAAAGTAGTATCTTTACAGCTCTTTTCCCTCTTTCGGAATAAAAAGTGAAAAGACCAGGAACACAACTTTTAATGAGGTAAGAAAGGAAATAATTGTTCTGCAGCAGGCGGTGTCTTGTACGTCCCAGCCCAGACTATCTTCCACCTTGTCAAAGAGAGCAGCGAGGAATTTGAGTGATTAAAATAGTACTGGAGACTGGAAGATTACTCACTGAGGTTATGTCAGAAGAGGACAATTATATAGAAACAAAGTGGGAGGGGTGGGAAGAGCCTCCATTTAATCTGCGCTCCCTTCACCTCAGGCTGATTAGAGTAAATTAACTGCTATTGCAAGGAATATGCAAAGTAGATATTCATTATTTTTCTGATGGCAAATAAAATAATGTATAAATAAAAAATAGTGTAGAAATGTATGTTGATAATTATGCCTGCAGACTATTGCTTTCATTTTGTAAAGCAAGCAAGTGAACAGTCAGTGCCCTGCCCCTGTCTCCAAAACCCACAAAACTGTTTTCTGACCCATTTTCCTCTCATGACAGTGCGTATCAATTTTGCTTTAAAATAAAGAAGTTAAACCTTCCTGACATGTAGGCACATCATGATTGCTTTCGGACTTGAAGGGCTGACTATTGGGAAGGGAATCTTTGCCTCAAACTGTATCAGTTCCTTTAATAAAAGATATCTCCATTGATAAATCTTGCTCTGGTACGTGTAGCTCCCTTCCCCGCACGGTGTCGGTAGGAGTGTTCACCTCCTTTTCTGCTGTCACCACGGTGCATGTGATATAATGCGCTCAGCATTACTATTGGGCTCTATATAGTTGCTTATTTTCATAAAATAAATACTTAATAAAGCTAATTAGATAACGAGCTCTGAAATGCATCTGTATGCATTGCTGTGTGCCTGGTGAACTGGGGACAGAGGGGAGCAGCACAACTTGGAGCAGGGGAAGAGTTACTCAGTCACCACATGCATCGATCTGGCTTATAGGTGTCTGGGTGGGCTACATCGTAAATACTTTGGAGTCCCATTTGTCATACAGTTTTAGTGACATGAGCTATAACTGTCACTTTTTTGAGTGTGAAAATTGACTTAAAATTGGTATTAAACTTTGTGAGGTAGCTTGGAGAGCTCAGCTATCAATGCATCAGTACATGCTGGTGTAATCTAATTACTTTGCACATCCGTATAATGCTATACTTAGCTGGAACAGTAGTTTTATTTTATTTTTCTGCCGTTCTTTCTTCAGTTTTTCTGGTTTAGTCATTTTCAGAAATTGTTGTCTTGTGTAATTTTACATAGGTATTTGAAAATTATTGGGGAGGTGGTATATGCAGGTGTCGCTGGGGTATACTGATTTCCCCTTTCTCCTCGTTGTGCTCAGGAGTCAGTGCTGCTAATGCATCTCTACATCTTGGGTGTTTCAGAGGAGTAAACACCAAGTGGATTTGTGCACTTGCTTTGAAATTGCTTGTGAATTTTCTTACTTGAGTTGGTAATACAGGAGCTAGATCATTGCAGATGATGAAGTGAAATGTGGGGTGAGGGGGCACCGCGCGGCCCCGTTCCACAGCACCATGCACACAGCCAGGTACAGACCCACCCAGGTTGGTGATTTTTAACCTGCAGTTGTGTGTAGATGGAGAGTTCTTTCCCTGGGGCAGGTCGTTGATGTTTTCTGGCTGTGGGCAGGTACCAAGCCCATGAGTGGAATAGGGCAGGAGGGGAAGGGGAGTAGTAAAGTGGCCTTCAGTTTTCTGTTTTATTAACTCAGTAATGGTTTGTGACTTTCTGGAGTTCTTCCTGTGCTGAACATACCATTGTGCAGTGTGGAGCAGGATTCACAGTCTTGTAGCTAAAGGTGTCTGCCAGATACAGATATAGATATAAACTCACCCAGTGTTTCCCTGAAATAGTCTTTTTTTCAGTTGTTACATGGTGAAATTTCCCCATGGCTGGTAGTTTTGTAGGTTCTTTGGGGGAGAAAGGGAGGGTTGGGGTTTGCTTTGTTTTTATTGCAGCTAAATGCCTTCAATCATTTCTGTAAACAAAGATAATACATAATTTAGTGCTAATAAATTTTACCAACTTCCCCCCCCCCCAAAAAAAAAAAAGTGTGTGTTTGGAGCAGAAGTAGATGCTATGCCTCTGGATCAGCTGACAGCCTCTTTAATCCCACAATTCCCAGGTTGCTTCCTGCAGTCTCTTGTTTAATTCATTACTCATGTTCAAAATTCTGTAACAAGTATGGCAAGTGTATTACAGATACAGCTTTTCTATAAAGTACTTTGAAAAGCCAGCACAGGTTTTTACTGTTCTTGAAATGAGATGAGCTTCATGTGGAAAATAGCGGTGGATGATTCAGTGAATAAGGATTAGAATGATCCATTCAGATCAAATGGAAGATTTCAAGTCAATAACTCACCTTAACAAAAAAAAAAAAAACAAAAAAACAAAAATATATATATATATATAAGCAAATTTTCAGATGATTCAAATTTCAGATATGCCATGCACTCATGGCAATTTACAGCTTCCAAAGGATCTCAAACCACATTCATGAATTCACAGTACTAACAGTTTCTCAAGCAAAATTTGGTACAAAGGTAGCATTTGCAATCCTTAGGAAAGGTGAGAGAGCACAGGATTAGAAGCTGCCTATGAATACTATGTGAGTAAAAGCCAGCAATTTGTTTTGCTGATTTTTTTTAAAAAAATGATATGTATTTACTAGCAACATCTTAGGTCTCATGGTTTTGGTTGAGAATATTTTTGCAAAATATATTTTAGGGTAACCACGAACACTTTATTTCAAGACTGTTTGAGTACTGTTACAGCCATTTGTAAAACATTCATCTTTGGGACAGTTGCAAATGTTTTTGAATAAATGGGATACAGGAAAGTCCATTAAAAGATGTAAAATCGGTTAATCCCTGTTTCTTGTGAACAGTAACAAATTTTTATCAGTTTTCAAACTGTTCTAAGAACACGATTTGATTGTCCACACACTGTTCGTTGAACAGTGACGAACACCAACAAAGATCTAAAAAAAAAAAAAAATATTGAAGTTGACTGTCAGGCTCTACACCTGTGGTTTGTAGATATTGGATCTTAATCAGTATTGTACTAAAGAAAATCAGATTGTGTTTTCTTCCAGAGGGAAAATTGCCCTATTAAGCATCTTATATTTTCAGTTGATTATCTGAGTGAATGAAATTTAACACTTACGAGTCTAGTTGACATTAATACCAGTCCTGTGATTAGGTGTAATTTTGAATAAGGATTTAATACCCACTGACCATATTTTACTTTTAAATAAATAAAGTCTGTATAAACGGAGGGTAATAAATGTTTCTATTCTTCCTATGAAATAATAAGAATTTTGCAGAACTGTGAGCCATTACATTTTTCCAAAACTAAAGAAGACACCGTAACTTAGCATTTACAAATACACAAGTGAAATGTGAATATTCTGATCTTTGTCTACCAAATCTTTTCTCACACATCAAGAGCAAAAAGCAGTTCCCCCTGTGTGTCCCACTGTTGTAAGGGTTCATTAGGGATGAGCCTTGCCCCAGAGTTAGTCAGTAACTCTTAGCAGAACGTAGTTTATCTAACTGGTACCAATGTACTAGTTTTCTGAATGTGACTCAACAAATACTAATCAAGAATCAATTAATCTCCCCTGAAAATTGTCAGGGAAGACAAGGCTGAAGCTGCTGAAAGCAAACTATATGTGACTTTAGCCTCAGGAAAAAAATATTTTATTTTTAATGGTAATTCTCATAGGCCATAGAGTTGTTTTCAGTGAGAAGATAATGCAGCATCGAGAAGTTATATTTATTTAGACATTGTCATGAATTTGAAAGTATCATTAAACCTCAGGACCAAAAAACAACCTTAAAAATAACCTCAGCATGACTGTGGAAATATGCCTAAATTCCCCCTTAAAGTACTGTAACTCCTTACTTTCTGATCACCTGAGCAGGGGAATCCACCTTTCCGTTGATGCTCAGCTGGGGGAAGCTATTTTCAGCTTGTCAAGAGGCATGAAAGTGTTTTGGAAGTACTCTCAATAAATGAGGGGCTGTTTGTTTGGACCATAGTGTGTGACTGCAAAAAGCATTCATTGCCTCTTGTTTTACTGTTCTGGTGATTTCACTTGGAACAGCTCTGAGCCGTTCCTGAGCTTCTGATTGTCTTACCTAGCTCTAGATTTAAAAAAAAACAAACAAACAAACAAAAAAACAAAAACAAACAAAAAAAAACCCAACAGAATTACGCCATATGCAAAATTCCTTTAACACACAATATTTTATCTCATATCTTGTCAATTGCCATGAAATATCAGAGTAGTGTAACTGTCCCATCCTTTATCTGATGTGTGGTACCATGTTTCCATCCTCCAGCTCAACTAAAACCACTTTTAGCATCAAAGTACACAACTTCCATCAGTATCTGCTTATTAGATACCACCAAGTATGGAACTTTTTTTTTGTCTTTCCACTTCTCACAGCATTCAGTAAAACTTTTGAGGAATGTTTGTAAAAACATTTGCTAGATAGGGTAGCACACATGAACAGTTTTGTAGGATTATTACTTTTATAATTTCTCTGATGTAGTGGAAATATAACAAGTGATGTCTCAGGTCACTAATGGGTTCTCTCTTGTGGCAGCCTTTAGGAGTCAAAATTTAAATCCTTCTGTTTATATATTGTTTTTCAAATTGGCATTATTTGGCATTAATTGGCTTTAAATCCTGACACCAGTCAGTTTTCTAGCAGTTTTGTATTAGTTGTAGTGATGACACACTAATTAGTAGTAGTATTATGATTAATTCTGCCTCCCCACTAGGACTGCCTTTTTGCAAATTAAAGGTTAGGAGATCAAGAACAGAGTAGTAACAGCAAAAACGCTAGAGCCTTCTACACGGTGCAGTGCAACCAATTTAGTTGTCACTTAACCAGAATTGAGTTCTGTTTTGTAACGCCTTAAGAAAAAACACAGTGAAGACTTAAACAGCCTTTGATCTCAGAAGGGATAAAAGAATGCAAATACAATACTTACAATCTAATTTCAAGTATTATGATTCTGTATAAATCATGCTTTGCTTTTTCTTTCTATTAACTTGATAATTCATTGTCTATGATCTTTTGTTTCAGACCAGACTTTGGTTTGTGGAGGTTGTTTTTTTTTTTTTTCTTCAATCTAACTTGCAAGTACAGATTTAAGGAGAAAATTACTCTTTTGGTTGGTAGTTAGTGGGGAAGCAGAACTGCCTGTTCTTCTTCACTTGCTGTCAAATGCCAGGGTGAGGCATGGCTTCCAATAATTTGGTTGTTGCTGACATTAAATAATGCTCCAGCTACAAAATTGTAGTGGGGAGGTTATGAGCTCTGTAGAGCTGCATAAAGATGTGCCATTAACAACCCTTGGATAGACTGGCAGTGTCCAAACCAACCTCTCCAGCAGAAGGTATTTCACCAGAAACTTGCGATCTAGGGCAAGTTCTGATATTCACTTCAGAATTTATTACCTTACAAAAACATTAAAAAAAAAAAAAAAAATTTCTAAGCAGACACATGGAAGTGTTGGATGGGAACCTTTTTATGTTGTTTTGCATGGCTGTTACACTTTGGGTAGATTTTTTTTTTTCTTCTTAGTGAGCCCTGAGTACCTACTTCTTGCTGTTCACAACTGGAATCATCAATTAAATTGGAGTAATTCTCTAACCTGCTATGTTTACTGTTCCATCCCAAAGGAAAGCTGCATGTTGAGATAAAGATCAGTTCTTCCCTTGCTGTCAAACACAGGCTGTTTTCTATTCTACACTGCGCTAAACAGCCATATGCACAATTTAAACTAGCTTAAGGATTCATTGTTCTAGAAGCATTTGCTGTCTAGATCAAATATGACATGTATTTGCTCCCCTTTGGCATAAGGTGAAATTATTAGCATGTATAAAGATTGCTTTATAGTATATTTTTTTATATAACTTGAAATTTTTTTAGACATAAAATATAAAGTGTAGTTTTCTCAAATTAGTTATTCTACAGCATATCCTATGTCTTCATCCAAGATTCTTTTCAGCTTTGATGTCACTGATGATATTTAATGACTTAAAACTAAACCAAGAGCTTTGAGAACAGTGATACTGAAGACTGTACCAGCACGGTCCCTTAGCACAGCATCCTAGAAGTGACTTCTCTTAACCGCAGTAAAATGAAATGCTTAGATGGGAAAGTAAGAATAAAACAAGCATATGGTAGTAGTTCCCATAGCAAACCTGTCAGCTTCCAGCTGTGTACAATATTGTGATTTTCAGTTAGCAACATCATTGCATGCATTAGCCACTGATATAGTCTTCTTCTGTGAATTTTTTGGAAAGAAGAAATCCCCATCCTTGCTGTTGTCTGCTAAATCATCGTGACTTTAAATAATCAGTTTTCAAAACTGTGGTCTGAAGAATTTGGGATCTAAAGAATACACCTCTAAATACAATCCTAGCCTTTCTTCAGGTCTGCCTGGGAAGGAGGAGCCCTGAGATTCCTAAACCATGCAAACTGTGGATTTTTGTTTAATTTAATATAATCCTATATAATGATGATTATTGTAGCATTTTCTGTATGAGGCAGGTTCTCAAATGCCAGCTATTACTGACATTTAATCTTGTATAGGTCATAAAATACCAAGGTGGAAGAACTGTTTTATTTTTCACATTAATAATAAATTAAAAAAAAAAAAAAAAAAAAAAAAGCTGTATTCTTCATCCTCTGTAACCAAATAGAAAAACTTGGTTGACACAAATCACAGATTTGAAGACAAAGTCTTCTTAAAATAGACATCTGTGTTGTCATAGATGTAGGTGATGTAGAAAACATGATTTTAAATCTCTGACAAACTGAATGGGTACATTTTTTGCATTTCATAGTGCCAAACAGTCCATGTAATGATAATTTCTCAAACTGGGTTGAAAGGGCCATGTCTCAAATTCTGGGAAAGAAAAGCTACTGGAGAAGTGACATTGTGTTTGGGAAATAATAGCCTCCTGTGTCTAGACAGTCATTTTTAAAAAGCGAGTTACTGCTAGTGCTGTCCTGATTTCTCTGTAGCTGAACTTAGCTCTAGGACAAAAGTTGAACCTAACAAGCTCCAGACTGTTTTCCTGTTAGCTTGAGTTTCATCAGGATGCAAATCAGACACACTTTCAAGGGTCATTTTTCTTCTACTTTTTTTTTCCCCCCTACAACTACTGAACAATTAATGAAAACTTCAGCACACAACCCCTTCCCCCCAATAAAAATTCCTGGTTTTAAAAAAGTAATTTTAAAAATTTGTGCAACTAAAAGGATAGAGTATTTATTAAATGGAAGAAAATAGAGTCTGATTGCATGTAATAATATATTGTGAAAATTAAATAGCTTCTGGAAAAGTACTGTGGGTGGGTTTTTTTTTTGTTGGTTTTTTTTTTTGTTTGTTTGTTTGTTTTTTATGTAAAAGAGCTTCAGTACCATAATAATTAAATCTTTTAAATTATTTCTGTGAATATGTGCATTCTGCTATGTACTAGGCTTCATGTAAATAGTATAAGAGGTTAAGTGGAACCATATTATTGCTCCAGAAGTCATTCAAAGCAGAATAATCAAAAATTTTGCATTAAAAATACATATCTCTAGTTGAGTTTGAAGGATATAATTTATGTCAAACCCTGAATTTTCAATGAAGAAACTTAATTTTCTATGGCAAAATTATTTCACTGCACCTTGTATATGTGATAAAATATACAACAGTTGAAACTAGAGATATAATCCTCGGAAATAATTGCTGAGGATAATCCAAGAAGTATATTCATCATCATGTTCTCTCCAGGCTCAGAGTTACAGATTTAAATATATCTAACAGCAGTGTGTGTATGATTTGGATGGAAACACACATAACTGTATAAAAGTCTGTTTGTGAAATAGTTTTGGTTTTATATGTACCGTTTATAAAATATTATAAATACTTCTTGGTACTGTGACTTGGCCGTCACATTAAAAGTCTGCTTAAGTGATGATATAAAACCGTGTTACGTGACAGTTTGAGTGTCTTTAAAAATGAATTTTCTCAGTGGATCAACACAGCAATTTGGCACAGCTGGTTTGTGATAAACTGGGAATAATCAATGTTTCTTCGTTCTTATTCTAACTGATGAGCTTGTAGTAACACGTGGGGTGGTGCACATACAATCTGAAAACACTGTGCCTCCAGATTTAAATCTGAATCCGTACATTTTCAGATGACTGGCAATAGCTTGACAAATTAAATACTAGTGTTCAGGACCCTTAATGAATCCATGAACGCATCTGCAATGTGTCTTTCAATCAAAAATAACAGTTATTAAAACTTTGCATGTATTTATGAAAAAAAAAAAAAGTGACATAAAGGTAAAATTTGATTGACATCCTAAAATACTATATTGAGAATAAATTTCCAAAATTCAGACAACGTCCTTTTGTTCAGGAGAAAGAGAAGTACAGTGACAGTGCACCATTGGTGCACAGAAATACTCAAGGTAATTACAAGGCTTTAGTGAATGGATATTGAATTGTATTTAGACAGAAAGCAGGTTAAGTAAATATAAATTTGATATACGCGAAGGGATGCAGTTTTTCAAGAGTACATCTCATAGCTGTAGTCTTCAACCCCATTGTTGATGGGGAAAAAAATAGACTTAACTATCATGACAAGAATGAGCATAAGACAAACTTTCTTTTCATTTTTATCCTCTAGCAAAACCTATGAAATGAGTTTTCATTTCTGTGAGTGTTTGTCTTTGATTTATTGGTGTTATATTCCAGGCATGCGTTTTTTTAGCATGTACAGAAGCTCACACCTATTCGTAAGTGGAGCAAGAAAGAGAATATAGTAGAGTTGATACGGGTTTGCTACATATTTACTCTGTGTATGAAGTATAGCTTGTGAGAGAAAATTGAAACTGAGAAGATATCATAAGATAGAAAGTTATCTGTACATCTTACTACAATATATTATTCCTGCTTCATCCAGAGATAGTAGATAGGTGCACTGGAGTGCCTTTTGCAGTTATTTCCCTGCAGAGAAAGCATATTTGGGTGGAAAGGGGGGGCAATAAAACTTTTAAAGGGTCATTATAACCTTTAAAAACTTTATTTTGTGTATATTTGATTGCCATTCCTAAGACGAAAGAAGGTGAAGGCTTTTGTCCCTTCCAAAGTAGAAAGGATCAAACTTGACAAATTCTCCGCAGGATTTTGTTTTGATAAGCTAAAACAATAGTAGGGCGGAGTCATTAAAATGTAACAAATTACAGTTTTGAATTAATATATTACATTTATTTTGTAATGTCTCTGAAAATGCATATTTCTCTGTGTGTAATTATATAGGAAATTATATTGGGGAGGGTGTCCTGTTGATGGCAAACTGATTTAGCTTGATGCTAGGCATATTTCTAGGGATGGACCGTTTTACCGGCAAATAGAAAAATAAAAGTAAAATAGTTGAAGGGTTTTTCTCTTTGTTTCCCCCGTGTTGTGCTGCTTTGTTCAATAAGAACCCCGCAGACTATGAAAATTTGCAGCTACTTCAGCAGCGAACCAGATTTTCTCTTTTTTAATCTGTTCCAAAGTTCACAGCTACTCACCCTGTTTGCTGCTCAGACTGCAATCCCTGTTACTACAAATGAGAAAACCTTTGCTTGAACTGGTGATGAACTGTAAAGAGAATGGCATTTCGCTACAAATGTCCCTCCTACCAACCCTTTGGGTTGAGGTTTTGCTGATTTTTGCCTGCGTTCTGTTGTGCAACAAAGGGGGATTGGAGCTTGGCTCTGTGTGGTGGTGGTGAGTTGTCCAACAGCTGCTTCCTGCCTGGCACTAAATCTGCAGCTCTCTACGAGAAGAAACCATTATTATTTCATCCTATGGACTCATTGCCAAGATTCCAGAATACTAAGAACATTTGGAACATACGTCTTCCCTTACATTGCAGAAATCACGATGATAATAATAATAATAATAATAATCATTAAATGCAGCAGAAATCGGATACAGGGCTGTATGGCAGTCCCCTTCTGAGAATCCAGTAAGTAAATCACCTGATACCAAAAGCTTTAATTTACAAGCGGAGAATCCCACAGCTGTTTCCGCACGATCCTTTTAATTACGTATTTTGATCACCTCCTCTGAAGAAGTTTCCTTCTTCACCACAGTCTGCGTAATTTTGATTATCCTCCAGTGTCTCTTTGTGTGTTTACAGTTTGTCCTACGGTATATCTGGCTGGTGCCACTCAAAGCCAAGGGTCTTCTCATTAGGTTTTAAACCGATTAAATTGCACCCCAATTCTGTTAGTCTAATTTAGAGGTTTTTTCCCCCACTGTAATCCCTCTTCTGAATTAGAAAAAAACCCCTCTAACTTGTTGTCACTCATTTGTTTTCCCACAATTAACAGAATCTCTTTAGTAGCTTTCTGTCTTCATAATGATCCTTCCAGTGTAATTTCTGAAAATTAAGTACTGCTTTTTCTACTCATAGCTCTCAGAGGCACGCTATTAACTATTTTGCTTTAGTGCAGATAGGTTTGGTTCACGGCAGTAACTTTGTCTAAGAAAGCAGCCTTCTTTCTATGTATGCTATAATCATTTACCTCAGATAATATTGCGTTGCAGTTGACTCTGCCCTGTGAATTGACAAGTGCTCTGTCATTCTTCCTTTCAAAATCTGCCCTAGCAATTCCCACCTTGAGGTGAAACTAGCGGACCTGCAATTATTTCAGAATATCCTTTCTTGATCTTCAGCTTACGTAGAAGGAGCTACCCTTTAAATGTGTGTGTATTTGTCATCTTTATCCTTTTCATACCAAGTGGTGCTTTCACTAACACATCTTTATCTCTGATAAGAAAAGACCAGAAGAAGAGATGGAGAAGTAAAATGCGGTATTTTCCCTGGCATTGCCATTTGATCGTTATGTGGCAGCTTGGCAGAATTTGGGTCATATAGACAGCAGTGTTTAATGTATGAGCTTTGGATAAGTCTCTCTATATAACTCTATTAGGAAGGATTTCTGTGCAGAAGGGGCTGTTGGGTGTTGGAATGGGCTGCCCAGGGCAGGGGGGGAGTCCCCATCCCTGGAGGGGTTGAAGAGTCAGGTTGACCCAGCGCTGAGGGATCTGGGGGAGTTGGGAATATATTGAGTGTGAGGCTAATGGTTGGACTAGAGGATCTTCAAGGTCTTTTCCAACCTAGATGATTTTGTGATTCTATAGGATACCACGTCTTCCTCTGCATAATGGGGAGGGTGTGTAATTTGGATACATCTATGATTAAAGTTTTTCGGTACCCTGAGTCCATTTAGCCTCCACTCTTGCATTTGCTGTTGAGCCACACCGTGCTCTCAGATGTATGATGGCTTGTTTTCTGCATCTGTCCTGTTTGGGCATGCCTGAAACTGTGTGTTTTGCTTCCCCTCATAAGGGATTGAGGTTGCTGTGCAGTAACACATTCCCCTTCCATAGGTCCACTGAAGGAGTGCTTGAGGTTTAAAAGCCAGCCTGGGAATTAAAGGAGCAATAAGAAGTGGAAATAGGCTGGTTTGTGAGTTATACAGGGAACAGTTTAGAGTCTGAGGCCTGGCAGCTGAATAGATGAGCTTCTCGACATGGTGACAAGTGTACCTCTTCCCTATTACATAGAGTAATGAGAGACTGAGGAGGGACACAAATAGTAAAAAATAATAATAATGACATATGAATACACTCAACTGTGAAGCACGGTTGTATACATCAGGAAAAAAAAATCATGATACCTTATAATATCAGTCCATACGTGGATGGTGTGTTTTTTTTGTCAAAGTGTTGCAGAACTGTGAAATTTTTCCCCCAAACATCAGATTGTGCTATATAGTATTTGGCTTCTAAGGTGCATCAGAAGTTGAGTTTTCAGTTATCCAAATGTAGATTTACAAGGAAAACTTTTTTTTTTTTTTTTCCCCTCATCTAATTAAATAGCTGGGTTATGAATGAGGTGACTGAAAGCTTGGAAAACAAGAGGAGAGAGAAGTTGCTGGACAAAACCAGCAGTGAAAAGGGGACACATATAATGTTTAGCGGCTGGACTAAGGCAGCAACTGTCTGGGTCTGAAAGGAAGTTGCTATCAAGGAGAGGTGTCTCTGTCAGGAAGGAACACCAGGCTTTTGAGGTCCTCCTTATGTGTTTTTGGAGCCTGATAATGAAGGAAAAATGAATCGATGGCCACTGATGTGAGAACAGGGATGGGGAAGTTCGCCATCACTTTTGTCTCATGACAGCAGTCTTGTCCCTTGGTGACATCACTTTATTGCTATTTGTAATCAGTGGGTTTGTCAGGATATTTTAAAATGTTATAGAGATTTTGTTGCTCAGATGTGGAAGGAATGTTCTCTCTGTTTTCCTAGTTGAAACCAAACTCCTGGTGGTTAGTTCTTAACTTACGTAATAGGTTGTACTTCATAGAGTGGAGAAAGTCAGCTCAACCCTAGGAAATCATCAGGAGGAGAAGGATGTATGTAATAATAGCTGGTGAGAGGATGACTGTAAATCATCAGTGTAATAGAGCTGGGAAAATAGCAGATGTCATCCAGTGATGGCTGAATCTCCAGCTGGTGCAGGGAAGTCGCAGAGCCATTGTAGAGGCACGGGTGTCCTCCTCTCTGGAACAGTGCATCCGCTGCTGACCATGCTTGTTCAATAACACGACCTAAAATTGGAATAACTGCACCGAAGGGCAACATAAAGAGCCTGTCTTGCAAGATGAGAAAGACTGATTTTCTTTGCTTATCTCTAGCTGCTAGGTAGAGTGAAAGAATTTGATTGCCATCTAGAAATACCTTTGGAGGGGAAAGACGGGTGAAAAGAACTGTTTAAGGCAAATAAGTGTGCTGCGGAAACCAGTAGGTATTATTTAGCTTTGAAGATATCATCATTAGTTATTAGTTGTAGATTCCTCACTGCTGGAACAACAATGATGAAGCCGTTCCGGAAGAGCTCCTGGATGGAATGTTGAGTCAAAAGAACTAAGTACTTCAAACTTTTAAGAAGTTTGAAAAAAAAGTAGTAGTATAGGATGTCTGCAAAGTGCCTGGACCTGATGAAGAAGTTTTTGATTAACAATGGGCAGAATATAGGGTTTGTACAGTTTCAAAGAGCTAGGAGAATATTCAGAGTTTCTAAGCGTGAGAAAGTCGATAGCTTTGGAAAGATAATATGCCTTAATAAAATTCAATTTAGTGCCAAAATTTTTACTATTTTATATCAGCCTCAATTAGCATCCTCATTGGCAGTCAGGAAATAAAAGCTGTGACGATCAGAGCGCTGTCCCTGTCCCTGTTAGAGCTGGTCCCTCAAGGTCACCGCTAATGCACAGCGCTTGGGCTGTACAGGGAAACGCACATGGTCAGTATTGCTGCTGAAATTGCTCTGTGAATTGATAAATGATTTCACCGCCCTCTGCTGAAAATGGATAGGCAAATCCAGCACCATTTGTTAGCAGAAAAAATAGTCTTGGGCTGAAAGAAGTGCTACTACGCTGTATCCTAGAGAACTCCCAAGGCAAAGGAAAAACAGTGTAATTGTGGGTCAGCCTCACGTGTTGTAAATGAGGTTTTGATTTAAACCTAATTCTATAAAATCTGCATTAGGCTTTAAATACAGAATTGCATTTTGAGATTACATGGTAAAGCATTTAATTTTAATTTTCAGAACGCTTTGATCATACAACAGCAGTTGGGCAGCTACTTTCTTTTTCTGTCTTTTACCTCTACATTAAAGGATAAAGTTTTATTATTGTCAGTGTCCAGGAGAAGAGTAATGATTTTTGAAGGGAAAAGAATGTAATTTATACGTGAAGTCATGCTAGTGTACTTAGCACAAATGTTGTTAATATAAAAGAGATATTTAGAAAACAAAGTAATGACCTTCCATCCCTGATTCTGGAGAAGCATCTTAAATTAGCTAATCTTTACTGTATCTATTTGTCATTGACATACAAACATTTTATTTCTCCTCTCATCCAAAAAGCAGCTCTAATTGTAAAAGGCAAAAAATTATTTTTAACTTGTGTTTCAGTCTGTTTTGTGATTTCATGAAGAAATGTTAAATCTTGTATAAGAAAACTGTGCAGTAAGCAGTCAAAGAGTCAGTGTGAAGTCAAGCTTCAGGTCTTTGTAGCTGCTGTATGTATGTACGTGTGTTCATAGATACACACATGTGTTCATATACACACACGTGTGTGTGCCTGATCACAGCAAACCCATTTGGTTCCGTGGTTGTGAAATCAGCTTTATTTGAATTCTTGAACCTTCAGACACAAAGTTGCATCAAATCTAAATCAAATTCCCAGAACTACAGACTGTAGACTAGAGTACATGTAATGTTTTAACAACTAATGTAATATGTAATAGGTGTTGGCCTTGTTATTGCTCATGAAATACGTACTTTATAAATACATATATATGTGTGTATCTACATCGTTATATACACAGTACTTTAGCTGATTTTGTTCAAAATTAAACATTTGCTTTGCAGACAGAGTTTTTACTTTGCACATCATCTGTAGTATGTACATTTTGATTTATGTGGACCTGAATGTTAAGTATATGTTGTTTCAAATGTTCTTAAAGTACAGCTGGGATACAGAATTACAATGAAGGACAAGACAGGAATTCAAAATTATCCTGATAAATATAAATCCCTGTCAGGAATGGAGTTATCCCTCAGGAATGTTATAGGTAAAGTTTATTCTGCCTTATGGCCTGGTGATGGACTACCTGACCTTTCAAATTCTCCTCAAGCCCTGTTTTATGATTTTGTGATCAATTCATTTTGGCATTTGACAGCTGCTATACATATACTATAGCTAATTCTACTGCCTTTAACACTTTTGATGATTTTTTTTTTTAATGTACATATTTTCCACATGAAACACATCAACTACATTTAAATGTATTTGTTTGAAGATGTTAATAATAAAGTATATGGGTCTCACTGGCTATTTAGCAAACATTCTTTCCAGCCTAAAACAAACTACAATGCTGAATTTCTATGAGACGTTATGAAGCTATAAATTATTATTCTTTAACATGAAGATATCTCAAGGTTTATATGCTGTTGATCCAATGTTATTCCCATTAGTGGCAATAACTAGGAGATAACTCATTTCTTCTGGAAAATGAAATCCTGATTCTCAAAGTAGTTTTTGTAATATTCAGCCTGGAATCAGATTATTCTTTAGAGCATGTTAAAGTCATGGCAAGGTGGTCTTCAGATGGCAAGTGTAATTTAGTCTCACAAATAGGTAATCTTGTTAAAATATTGTCAGGTTAATCAAAATTGATTTGTGTGTACTAAACCCAGTGAATGCTAATGAGGTGTCGGGTTAGGAAGCTTTACTAGCAATTTTAAATCTTTGATAGTTTCCCATTATTCTTGGGTGGAATGACTCATTGGATTTGTGGAACCCTTTTAAAGCCTGAACATCCTTCCAAGACTGGGTACAAATGTACTACTATAGACGAAAGCATCTTCTTCAGAGGTATATTTTCAAAAACCTGACACTGTGGATCACTGTATTTCTTATACATCATATGCAATGAATTCTGCTCCAAACCATATAAGTGCATTTTGGTTTTGCCACTCTGTTATTTGTAACTTTCTTGCCATATTTATAAATAATGGTTAAAGTGATATTTAAGATTGTAATGTAGTCTCTGTGCAGATGAATACCATCCATTTAAAAGTCAAGTATTACATGGTGTATCAGTGGTGTGAGGGAACGTATTTAGAACTTCTGTGTGTTCCATTTGAAAGAAAATTCAATTGTGGATTTGTTAGAAGATATGGTGATATTTATTTTTTTTTTTTTAATTATGATTATCAATATGGGTTATATGGATTATTGATAGATGACCCCCCCACGACCTGAGAAGTACAAAAACTTGCTTTGCACAGAGCCACCAGGAGCTTTGCACTCTGCTCACGCCCTTTGCAACTTACAACATCTTATTTTCTTTCAACAGAAAGCTTTTCTTTACAGACTATGGGAATGCTGCCAAGGTTGAGAGATGTGACATGGATGGAATGAACAGGACGTGGATAGTAGACTCTAAAATTGAACAGCCAACTGCTCTTGCACTAGACCTCATCAATAAATATGTGTACTGGGTTGACATATATCTGGACAGTGTGGAAGTTGTTGACTATCAAGGGAGAAAGAGGCATACAGTAATTAAAGGCAGACAAGTAAGTAATTTTTTGCAAAGTAGTAAAAAGTAATGATATAAATAAATGAATGTATATGATGCTAACAGCTGCAATAACTTCAGACTTTTTTTTTTTCTCTTTTTAGTTCAAATGCATTAGACGTTTAAAGATGTGTCTGCATGTTTTGGTTTATTTGTAATTTAGTCAATTTTGCAGCCTATGGACAGCTTTCCTTGCAGTGTCTCATTAACAATGCACCATGTAAGCCTCTCCGCATTGTAAAAGACTTCAGGATGAGAAAATATGGGGTGATGGAAGGAGATACTAGGGGTTAAAGTATTAATGACAAGAAGATGTCCTTGCCGGTTCAGGAAGGAGAGACTAACAGGCACGAGAATGTGGAAGAAACAGAAAAGCAAAAGCTATTCACCTGTTCAGACCAATCTGGATGCCCTTAAATCATATTTTGTTGATGGAAATGATGCTTTTCACAGTTGATCCAGATGTTCGGAGTCATAAATACAAATGCTGAGACTGTATGACTCTTTGAGCCAGGAGTATATCAATCCATTATTGCTGCTTCAGCTTAGAAAGTGGAGTAGTGTGTAGCAGGGAAAGGAAGGGTTCCCTGGAAGTTGTAAGGTTTATGTAAACTGGGGGAAAACTAGCAAAGACCAAAGTGTTCCTGGTTGCTACTTGCACTCCCAGAGCTGGTGTGGGTACCATCTTTACATCTACTTCTGCCTGAAGTTAAACAGTGTGTGTAAAACTGTACAGATGGAATAAATATTTCACCTGTTCTGCTGTCATTCTTTGCTTGCTTTCAGATAATCACTGTTTACCAAGAGACAACTGGATAGAATAACTACCATTTAAAAATAGGCAGAAAATGTGACAAAAACCAGTCTAGGTCACCTGGCTGAATAGCAAATGTTTACCTATATTTTACCAAATTACTCCAAGTATTTCGACAGATGTTCTGAAATAAGTTTTTGGGGTTTGTTTTGGTTTGTTTTGGGTTTTTTTTAAAGTAACATTTTGGACTAGATACTTAAAAAAATAAAGCTGTTTTCAGAAGCAGCTAAGATACTTCTATAGGCTTGTAACTGAATCGTACTGATGTCATAGGAGAGATTTTTTTTCTCTTCTCTCTGAAACTTAGATGCAAAAGAGAATTCTTTATCAAGTTCAGAGGGATTCTTTCTTTTCTAAACGGGCTAAAAAAGAAGGATGTCTGATTCTTTCAATATGGATCAAGGGTATTAAAAACTCTGGCCTCTCCGTTGGTCACTGCTATCGCAAAAAGAGAAGCATATTGGTGTCTTTCCACTCAAATGTAAAATTGGTAATTTCACTAGGTTTTGTGCCTGCATTTACCAGGATTTAGGATGTTTGTTACTGCAAGTTACTTGACAGTCCAAGGAAAGAGCAGACTAGAAAACTACTATCAAGAAATTTTAGGGATTAACATTTATTTCATAAGTACAAACTTATCAACAGACATGCTTTCCAAATTATACGGGCTTTTATGATTGATAGCCTGGGTAGCTTTCAGACGGCTGCTCTTTATAGCAAGCAACGCTTCCATTCATGCATATGATAGCTGGAAAGCTTCATGAAATGTAAAAAAACAACAAACGCATAAATTAAATACAAATAATTAAGTCGTCATAAGCTCAATTTTTAAAAGTCACATGGTTTTAATAGCATAAATATAGAAAAGTTGTCATGGGAATTAGAAATATGGAAGACAGAACGCAGTAGAGATTTCAACAATTTGGTACAGATGAATCACTGTTTTCAAGGCTGTTTTCTTTTCCATCTTACTATAATTTGATTTAATTTCTATTGGGTCTTTATCAAACATTTCCATTGATCTCAATTATTTTTTTTCCTCTGTGTAAGGGTAAAATACAGTGAAAAGAGTTGGCCAGATGAGGGGTAATTTCCATGAGGGAGTGAAATATTAGATGCACGACAGGGGTTTTCTGTTTGGGGAGGTGGTTTTTTTTTTTTTTTTTTTGGTGGCGTATGTCTGAATTTGTGAGTAAATGAGCTAAGTAAATACTTCGTGGTGAACAATTTATTGATTAAACTAATAAGATACTCAGCCTGTGAATGTCTGAACATCTGCCAACAAATTATCTTTAATTTGTTCAGCTTTCAAAGATGCCGATGACATATTTTGTTTTCTAAATGTATGAATCAAGCACAGCCACTAGATTATTGAACGCTTCATGTTAGATGTGTGATGGGCTAACTTAGCTAACATCAGGTAATTTGTGTACCCAGACACATCTAAGCTTAATACAACTTTAAAATTCACTTTTTTAGAAACAGGTAGTACCATGTGACCACAACCATATTCAAAGACACCAATACAAAAGGTACATGAACATAGCTGAAGGAATTTATTTATTAATTAAGGAAATATTCAGTGGGTATATCTTGCACTAATTGCCTTTGATTATAACATCATTAAAAAAATACATCAATGCAACCTATAAACTGTTTTAAATATCTATGTTTTTTAGTTGATGCTAGTTAATATTAGATAAATTATCTCAGTTAGTAGTAGCTAATATTAATATTAAAATAAGCTGTTGCACTTAAAGTATGCAGGAGTTTTTAATTTAAAAGACAGACACTAGGAAATTAATAGGATAAATGAACGGGGATTATTAAATATTTTGAATTTCCTGCCTTTCTTGTACAAAGCTTTTTGAATTATAAATTTCAGACTAAAGAACGTGAACTGTACTTGTAGCGTAGTTTGTGTTCATTATTTACAAATATTTATCGACATATCCATAATTCCTTTTGTATAGTTTAGTGTGTACAATTCACAGTAGTGTTTGATGTTTATAAATCATAGATATACCTAAAATATTCAGCTAAAAATATTATATTTTGTTTTTTTCTTTTGCAGATCAGGCATCTTTGTGGTTTGGCAGTATTTGAAAACTATTTATATACAGTGAATTCCGATAATCTCAACATTTTACGGATAAACAGATATAATGGCACCGATGTTCAGTCTTTTGCTCAACTTGACAATGCTAAAGAGATCCGTGTGTACCAGAAAAGAACTCAAACAGCAGGTAAGATAAAAATTCCTCTTTCTAGGAGATGTAAAACCAGATACAAGATGGATGTATGGTTAAAAAGTTTCTTACAGAAAATTATATTAGAAGATGCAGTGAAAAATTGTCGCTGTGGCAATACTCTTGCTTCTTCCTCGGCCCAGTTTTCTATGTACTTGCCTCAAGTTTTCCTCCGTCTCCAAGCTCCTAACCCAACTGCTTCCTGAGCATTCAGCTTGGACAACCACCAAAGAACCCTGGTCTGCAAGTTTTCTGGCTCCACACACTCAATCCTTTCAGAATTTAACACCTTCAAAACTATTAGATGTCCAGTACCATCCACACACTTGGGTCTCAGACCTCAGAGATTCCTGGTTTCTCTGGGTGCTTTTCAGACAGTCTACAAACCTCAAGAGAGCCCCCATCTTTGGGGCTGCCAAAAAAGCACGGAGATGTGGGCAGGCAGCCTGCCTAACTGCCAGCACAGACATTGGTGACGTAGGAAATTGCTGTTAATTTTTCCTTGGCTTGTATAAATATCATATTTGCCTTCTGCGAAAGAAATCTTCATTTTGATCTGGAATGTAAAGCTTCCTGTAATCTCAGAATTTTTGTCAAATATCACTTTCTGAATGACTCTAATCATGGCTCTGATCGCATACTTGCTGCATTCAGAACAGCAGTGTGATTTGGGGGAACTTTGTACAAAGACAGCAAGTTCCAAAATGTTTACAGCAGTGATTTATGAGAAATTTTTTGTGTGACTGATAGCAATAAATCCTTGTCACGCCTGCTTGGACAGAAAAGCTAACGCATCAATTCTGATGATCAGCGTAAATGTTATTAAACAGCCCGACTGCTTTTAGAGAAGTTTCTGAAATTGTGAATTCTGAAATCTCGATTGATGTAGATCGGGTGAACTAATTTTCACCCTATAGCTGAGGGCATTGATTTGCAGATATCAGCATCTGAAGGAGGCTGCAAAAACTCTTTCCTAGCTATAGGCCCCCCTCTTGTATCCCTGAGGGAGTCAGAGAGGTTGAGCAGAGGAGAGACATGAGCACAGTGTAATCTTTTATTACATTCTGTGATTACTCTGTTCCTCTTGCCCTTTGTTCTCTCTGCTGCTACTTTTGTTTTGAATTGACATGTTTGTTGCTTGTCAAGATTTGCTGTAAAGGCTGTCTCAGCTTGGTAGAGTTTTTATATACCTTTAACAATATCGACCTTAAACCGCTTGATTGCTTTATTTTTAAGAACAACTAAAAAGCTTGAGGGAAAGGAGAAAGAAGAGAAAAACATTTTTTGAGCTAAAATACTGTTGGCCTGCTGTAAGCCAGCTTAGTAAATGTAGGATAGCAAAGTAGACTTAGTTTGCTCATCAGGTTTTATTAAAGAGTTTAATAAAACTAAATTTTTACATTAATTTAGAAGTATGCATTTGAAAATGTGAAATCAAGGGGAGGGATTTCTTTGGCTGCTTCAGTTGGAGTTGTCCCAACTGTACGAATATGGAGAAACGCTACAAAGCTCGTTCTGTTCTTCAGATTCTGCACAGGTATCTCCCCCAGAAAGGTGCTGTCTGATGGAGTTGAATGAACAGCAAACTGCATGGGATTCACTCTGTTCTCAAAAAAAAACCCCAGGCAAATGAACCAAAGCAACAAATAAAAAAAGGGAAGGAGTTTCAGCTACCCCAGGGGAGCGCTGCCTGGCAAAAGCTGTGCAGAAGTTTATTCAGAAAGGGCTGATGGCACAGAGCAATGGGTACGGCTTAATAGCCACAAGATGGCCCTTTAAATTACTTGTCTGGTTTGGGTATCATCTTTAAAAAAAAAAAAAAAAAAGTCTTCCTTAGTAGTTATATTCTTGGGAGAGATTTATTGTGACACAAATTCCCCTTTTTTTCCTGTCTAAACTTTCTACATGCTGATGCATATAATTATAGTGCTTTAAATGGATTTGAATCGTGCTGTTTTTCACTCGCTGTAGTCAGAAGCCATGCCTGTGAAGTGGACCCATATGGGATGCCAGGGGGATGTTCGCACATCTGTCTGCTCAGCAGCAACTACAAAGCACGGACTTGTCGCTGCAGGACTGGCTTCATCTTGGGGAGTGATGGCAGGTCATGCAAAAGTATGTTATTTAAATCAGAGTCTGCCAGCCGCTAATATTCCAGGGTATAGTTCTGGGTGTTATTTAACATGCTTGTCAATAACAATAGAGAACACATGGACTGCTTTGGGGCAAAATTTGTGTGACATGTACCTGACACTACTCCTTTCATTCCCTTAAAACTATTTCATTTGGCTTTGTTTATGGATGTGATATATTAAACCTGGGATGCTGTTTAAAGTTTTATAAAAATTATCATGTTTTACATTAATATCATAAGTTTTACATTAATCAGTGTTACTCTTTCTTTATAAACTATGCATTCTCACAGTATATAGATACTGAAATGCTGTTAAATAGTTTGTCACATCCAATTTCTACCCATACAGTCAACTTGTAACTCAGAAGCAGACCAGCCATGCAAATAAGGCAAGCGAGTTTTTTCTCATAATATTTTGTGAAAGCAGCTTTGATTTGTATAACTACGGTTATACCTAACATTAGGTATACACAATCAGTTGGTTACCTGCAGCCAGAAGGACAGTCCAGAAGGTATTGGGGAACACCTGTTTCTGCCTGTTTTTTTGGTCAAATGGCATTGGTTTTAGTTCAGATGAGGGGCATGCAGTTAGGTACTGTGATGGATGCTGGTAGGTGGATATATTTGACCTCAGTCAGACCTCATACAGTTTTCACTCACAATTCCAACAAAAAACCTTGAGAAGAAGTAGTAGAAGTATCTATCTTAAAGAATTTTAAGAGATATATTGATATTACTAAGGATATTTATATGTCTCTTTAAGGAAGGAAAATCACTTAATATGCTTCATTTATTTGTAATTAAACCTACTTGATTAAATCATAAAAAATCTCCTCAGAAATAGGAAATATCAGTATCTATGTTTTGTATTTCAGTATGAAAGAACAGTGTGTGTGTGTGTGTGTTGATTTGTATTCCTATCCATTTGAAATAATTTTACTGTAATCTTTTGTCTTTATTTCTGAGAAACTTCAGGTGAAAAAAAAAAAAAAAAGCGGTTTGTATTTGCTGGAGTTTATGGTCTTGTTAGATTTAATGATTACTTCAGTCATGGTCTACATTACCCTGATAGATCCTAATGAATTGTAAAATTAAATATCTACAAAGCTATATATGTCCATTTCACAGCAGAAGCAAAGTTATTCTGTGATCTAGCATTGCTCTTCAGTGTGAACTTTTATAGAAAAAAAATTAGATGTAAGCACCTCACTGAAATAATTTGTATTTTAATTAAGGTAATATAATTACCTAGATTTCTTGAGTTTAGATATCTTCGGAATATATGAAAGTTTAATTTTTGGTATTGAATAACATTCCTGCTCCCCCACTAATTGTGCCACTTAATTAAACAGTGACATTATGCACTGTAGAGAAGATTAGGCAGCATCAGTTGTTTATGTTTGTAATCTTTCTTTTGCAGGACCAAAGAATGAATTGTTTCTTTTTTATGGGAAGGGACGGCCAGGAATAATCCGGGGAATGGACCTGAATACCAAAGTATCTGATGAATACATGATCCCTATAGAAAACTTGGTCAATCCTCGTGCTCTGGACTTCCATGCTGAAACCAATTACATTTACTTTGCTGATACTACCAGTTTCCTAATCGGACGCCAGAAAATTGATGGCACGGAGCGAGAAACAATCCTCAAAGATGGTAGGCAATGCTAACTGATAGTGACTTTCAGAGAATCTCACTAAGGAGAAGTTGAAATGACCTTTACAGATAATTTAAAGCTTTATTTATATCTCCCATGGAAAACTGACCCAAACGAGATCTTGAACGGAGTTGGAGATACTTTTTTTTTTTTTCTTTTAAATTTCCTGTTTATTTTTCCAAAGTGCAAAAACGTAAAGTTTGGCTAAGTTGCTCTGTTGTGAATTCTTATTTTGTCTAAGCTTTTACCCACCAGTGAGTAACTCCTACATCTCCACTGTATTCTTTCAGTAGTAAATACAACAGATCCATAACGTAGTTCTTTGTGATCATTCACTGAGCCATCCTGTATCCTTGTTGACTTTATAAAATTTCTTCAACCTGTATCACAGTGTAAATTCTGGAGTTTATTCAAGTAGTTTGGCAGAGTGAGACTTCCTGTAGTGCTTGCAAACTCAGAAAAAAAGTATTGTCTTTCCTAATGCATTTTCCATTGTACATGTGGAAGCAACAGGAAGACCTAAACGTTTTTCAGAACCTTAATTAAGATGTTTGTACCATTTATTATAGCAATGAGGGAAAATGTCAGCAGTTCTCCCACCACACTTCACTGAATCTCCCTGGTCTAGAATCTTATTTCATCATAATGCTGTTTCAGTGCAAAAAACCTCCAGTTTGTCAACTGGAGGTATTTATCTTTTATAGACCCTTTTCATGAAAGACTGCTTCGTTTTCTAGTCCTCAAGAAAATAAGCACTATGAATATTCATCTTGGCCTTCAGAGAGCTTAATATCTTTACTTGTAAATTGAAGCTCAAGATGGTAAAAGTAACTAAAATACTATTGTTTCAGTACAGGGATTTTCATTCCCTGCCATTCATAACCCACTGTTTAATCCACCCGCCTCAGAAGTTATCTCCAGTTTGCAGTGATAAGGTGATGTTTTGCTGTAAGGTCTCTCCACAGACCTCAGACTCTGCACAAAAATCCCTTCAGCAGTAGTTGCAAGGAATAGATGGCTCTTTACCCTATGTTGGTAACTGCTTAATAATAGGCAGGTGAGTAAATCATTAATAATTAGCTCTCAATCTGGTAATTCTTTGTTTCACTGCGAATATGGAAAAGGAGTAAAGTACATCACAGAACTTCCATTGCTGACCTTCTTTTCCTAAGCCACACACAATTCATTTTACAACAGATTAATCCAAATGTGGAGTCGAGGAAGAAGTGGTCAGTATGTGGATTTAAACATTATAAGGTAACACTAAGGAGCATCCTTCCTGAACAGGTTGGGATTAGTCTAAACAAACATGAAAAAACTTCGTATAACAAACCAGCAAATTGAAGAGACTCTTTTACATACTGCTTAATTGGAATTTCTGCTCATTATAAGTACAACATAGCAGAAATACCAGTGCAGCAGCAAAAGAGAAATGAGTTATCCAATGATGTGTTATTGGTGGTCCAGATGCTTACAAAGACAAAAGCAATGTCAGTCATTCTTCCCCTCACTTCTACCCCAGGAGTTTACATTATTAGTTAGAACTTGGTGTAGTTTCATAACTTTAAAGTATGCTTAAAGAACACTTGTTAATGTATTTTTCATGATATAAAAAATTAATATAGCCTCCAGCCATACCACCTCAGCTTTTATTCTTGTCAGCTCTCAAGAACTCAGCAGGGACAGATTAAATCATTCCTTGGTGGAAGGCTACTAGAGAAAATCAGGTGTGTCAGGAGGTGGTTTAATATTTGCTCTGAACAGCATGCTGCTAAGGAGCTCTATCTGTGGTAGGTGTCACTTCTCAGATTAGAAGTTGTCATTTTTTTGTGACTCAGATTTTGAGAGAACAGCTACGCTAGTGCAAACAACACTGTAACTCGGATAATTACAGTTTGCCTACATGAGAACCTGATCCTACAAGCTGTTGACTGGGAACCGAGATCACCGAGCACCTAACACTGCTGGAGTTTGATTTTTTCATATAATTTCAGGTGTGATTTCTTATTCTTCACTTCAGGAAATAAAACGCTGTGTAGTATTGATAACTTCTTGGCAGCCCACAGCACAGCCTGTCCTAGAGTTGGCAGCAAAACTGCAGCGGTAGTGTACTTCCACCAGCAGTGGTGATTGCTATAACTCAGGTTTCAAACTTGCATGTGAAATCTGTTTTTTAAATATCAAAAAAAAAAAAAAAAAAAT
>NW_020799107.1:32564509-32610004 GCF_003259725.1 Athene cunicularia | reverse complement strand
AAAAAAAAAAAAAAAAAAAAAAAATCAACAAACCAGACATCTTAAAAGGAATTTAAATATTGTTCCGTTGAAGTAACAAACACAAACTTTGGGATTTTTTTCACCTATCTTCGTCCCTCCTATGTTGTTGAGGGCTGCTGTGAGCCTTAGTGTTATATCATTCACTTGTAAATATTAGCAAAAAATGGTCAAGGGTAAAGTTTTTGCTTAAAAAAAGGTCAAAGTAGGTCTGTAAAGACCTTTGGAAACTGTTTAGCTTGTTGCTAGATAGAATTATTTTTGTTACTGGTTTTCATGCTAATCTAGTATTTTAGGCACTGCTAGTGCACACGATATAACTGACACTGGGCTAGGCCCTCTTCTACCCAATTACAAGCTGCACTTATAATATATTGCGTATCTTAAAACAATGTGGGGGAAATTGTTGCCTCTAGGAATAGGAGTTTTTAAAAATCTTGTATCTATATTCGGTGTATTTGAGCCCACATACTACTGTTGATTCTGAAATTCTGGTAGTATTTCTAGAATTGAAAATGTTAATTTTTCGGTTACCAAGTGAACAGTAATCAAAAGTATATTTTATTCACCTCATTCTTCTTGTGTTGAAAGGGCTTCACTGCAAAGACTGGCTTACTGTCGTCAAATCAGATTTGATCTTATTAGTGTAAAAACTGTGTTTAACCCAGTATACCTAGGTCTGACAGGATAAAAAACAAAATGGGATTTGAACAAATAGCTCCTTGTCCTCTAGCTTGATTTTTAGCCATGCTGGTGTTTTCTTGAGTTGAGCAAAATCTGATGGGAGCCGTCTGAGCCCGAAAGGACTTTCACTCCTGAAGCTCGTCTTTGATCCCTGTTCCGTTCAGCAGTCTTTCTCTGTGAGCCTTAGGCTCCCAGGTCCTTGGTGAGATGCTCCCTTCTTCTCCCTACCATACATTGCACTTAATTCTTTCTCCTTAAAATACTTGGTCACTCCTAGACCACTCTCCCATTTCCAGAGAGTTCCAGCCGACTCTGACATTGCCTTTTTAAAAGAATGTAGCAAAGGCTCCGAGAGACAACAAATAAAACTGACAGCATCCATCAGCCTGGGAAGCTTGTGTGAGCTGCTGGCACTGTTCTTGCCCACTCTGACCACAGCTGTTTTGTACTTTGACTGGATGATTCTTGTCAGACTAGGTTTGTTGCTGGGTTTGGTAAGTCACCCTGCTGTTGCTTAGCCACCATCTGGGGAGTGAATGTTGACACCATTGCTTCCTTCAAGCTTTTTAGATCACAAGGAAAAATAGTTTCCCAAAAGTATAGTGACGTTTAGGTGTACCAGGTATAAATGTTAAACACATTTTGGAAAACCATTCAACATGCACCACTTCTTTTCCCCATAACTATCTCACATTGTGGCTCACAGGATGTGATGTAGTCCCCGTATCTGTGACTGGTTTACTAAATTTAGGACTAGTTTCTTATGTGAACAAGGTTTAGTTGAATCATTGGTGAGTACCTTTCTCTCACTGTACTCTCTTTTGTACCTTCAGAATGCTATCAACTTAATTTGATATATAGGGCAGAGGTCCAAGTATAATAAATCCTAGAATTTTATAAAAATAGGGAGAAGAAATATCAAGGACTAATTTGCAAGTTCACTCTTGTTTGTTGTTTTCTGCAGCTTGGCATAGCAAAATGAACACCAAAATTGTGAAACGGGGTTATAATGGAAGAAAACAAAAATTTTCCCTGTTCTTCAGCTAAGTAATTGGAAACAAAAGGAATACATGAATACAGGGGTAGTCAGTCTGCAACTGCTCCCATGTTCAAAGAACTACATGTATAAAAATGGCAGCTGGAGGTGTTGAGTACATTTAATTCCTGTTACTGTTCAGGTCACTGCAGGTAGTAGATTGTACTTTGCAGCAAAATGGTTAAAGAAAAACAACCAACCAACAAAACTTAGCAACTGTGAAATACATCAGTTTTAAATTTAACACTCATGGAGATGTATGTATATAACATATGCATGGCACAGGACGACTACTCACTTGGAATTATAGAAAGTGTTAAAGCTAGAAAAAGTCCTGAACTACTCTAGACCTTGTGGATTTCTTCAAGACAAGTAATTTCCCAGTTACTTTCTAAGTTGTTGTCCAGAGTTTCTTTCCTTTTACGTTAAAAATCTCATTTGCATGCTTCTGTTTATTCATCTGTGCTGTTTGTCAGTTGTTGTTGTTGTGCCCAGATAGAGGGTACTGATAAGGGAGAAAGCAGTTTTAAAAATATTACATGGCTCTCAAGCTATGACTCTTAGTAGCCACCAGCTGGTTTCTTCTGTTTTGATACACTAAAAGCATAATGACTGAAGTATTTCTCTTAAGGGGATCCTTGGGGTTCTTTAAGTTTTAGTATACATTGTGAGTTTATATCATCATCTTAATATACTTCGTTATTTTTAAATGTGTTTTGCCTTTTTTTTTTTTTTAAAGGAAATAATTACAAAAATTAAAAAAAGGTAACATTTGACAGTGACAAGGTATTTAAAAACACTGTAGCTCTGCTAACTTGACAGAGAATATGGTGGTATTACAATCACTAAAAACATTGTTCAGCAAAACCATCGTGAGGTAATTTATCACGTTCCAATGCTATTGAGATTGTAACAGCACCTTTTATAGATGCTGTTATTGCATCCAAGTGTATAAAAAGTCCAATATTTCATTTGTTCGGTAAAACCGTCCTGTTTTATCTTAGTGTATTGTTGATGGCATACCATGTTATCCATGGGTTATAGCAAGCAGAAAGTTTTCTGTACTGCACTAAATAAGTTATGTAGAGTGTGACTTGGTAGGAGAGCTTTGCATTCCCATGCATCAGATTTTTTTTACTGGTTTCTTGTAGGGAATCAGATCATTAGTCATAGTCAGTAAAGGGATTTGGGGCCTAAAAAGTATTAGAGGTGAAGAGTTTGTTCCAAGGAAAACAAATATGATAGGCTGCAAAAAATTCCTAGGTATGAGGTTATGAATGTTGGCAAGACCTTTTGCCATTAGTACTTACCGATTGTATTATGGGGAGGCATTTTGGTGGAGAAATCCGAGGGAAGGTTTCAACGATGGCAACAGTGCACTGCTGCACGATGCTGTTACAGTAAAAGCAGCTCTGATAACAACTTGAAATATCCCAAAACAGCACTTCAGGAGCTCATGTGAAGTTGTTGTCTAGAAAGCTGACAGTTAAATTATATATGTTTGGCAGCACAGTCCGGATAGTAAATATTTGTGTTCAGTTTAGTGGCTTTTCACATCCGTATCTGGTGTAAGTGGGATCTCTGTAGGATCAGTGATTTTGGCACATCGACGTTTCTTAAAAATGGTAATGTATGAATTTTTAATGTGCATTGCAAGGAAAAGCTCTGCATCATATTTGTTCTGAGAAAAAGTTTTAGAAAACCCCAGCATCAATCAGAAAGTGACGTCAACACTGCTGAGAAAGAATGGCTCTGATGAAAGCTTGCGCCTGGGTGGTGTTTCTGGTGGAAATGTGAACAGAAAAATCAATTTACATTCCTTTTTTCAGGTCTTGATGATAACTGTCATTGAAATTGTACTGTAGGATTGTACATCTAACAAACAAGTAATACAATCCATATTGTCAAGAAGCATCTAGTAAGGAGGGGGGGGTTTAGTGTAGGTTTGTTTTTGGTTGGTTGGTTGTTTGGTTTTTTTTTTGTTTACCTCTTCAGCCATACTGGCCATCATTTTTATCACAGCAAAGGGAGGCACCAAGTCAGTGCTGTGGATTCTCAGGCTCAGTGCAGGCACTGGAGTCACAGTGGAGCTATTGCAGTTACACCATTATCTTTTTTTTAATGCAGGTGATAAGATACCAAACAGAAAACCGAGCATTTCTACCCTAAGTTTGACCTCAGAAAGGATATTAAAGCAATCAAAGGTGGCTTCCTCAGCTTTAGGAAGGCAGTGAGAGGCCGTAGCTGGTAACATCCCTGTCAGCCCTATGTCAGATGCAGCTACTGGGTCCATATTTCACCCCACAGACATGGCCTTAGAGATCTTTCTGAAGAAAAAAAAAAAAAAAAAAGAAAAAAAAAAAAAAAGAAAGGGTATGACAGAAGAGAGATGGAAAAACTTTTAGAGATGTTATGCTGTCAGTTAAGGAGTTGGGATCACGTGGGAGAAGGCAGAGCTCAGTTAGTGTTACAGGATGTTGGGTAAGCTTGAGGGAAAATTTGTTGCTTGGGGAATTGTTGTACCACTTCACAAATGGGGAACCCCCCACGTTATATGCGGTGAAGATTATGAACTCATTTTGGTTCTGGATGGAGCCCTACTGCTGTCAAACTCACGAGGCCATTGGTACATCCAAATGTACACAGCATTGCTGTGGAGAGTAACTGAGACTTTTGTGATATTATTGCTTACATGTATTGCAAGGCCAAGGAACAATGGAGCTCATGTAACCTGAATGCCCATTTTGCTTATTTTTTAATAAGTAATTTGGGTAAAAGCAAGATAATCTAGAGTACTAGAGCTGATCCTGAAAGCTGTTCTTGACTTGAGTGATACTGTTGTTTAGGGTTAAAATTAAGTAGGGTTTTGTTAAATAGTGATACCCAAGTTTTATGACCAGTCTTTGTGTTTTGTGGGGTGTTTTCAGCAGACTGATTCGGACACACACAGCAAATACAATTCAGATCCAAGGAAACAATCCGATAATCTCAATAAATGATGTTCACTGTTTATACTAATGGATAATGTTAGAACATAAACATATAATATTAATCTCGTTACCGTTGTGTGTCTCAACAGATCTTGATAACGTTGAAGGCATAGCAGTGGACTGGATTGGAAATAATCTTTATTGGACAAACGATGGCCACAGGAAAACAATTGCTGTAGCCAGACTGGAAAAAGCTACTCAGAGTAGAAAAACTTTGTTGGAGGGAGACATGTCCCACCCTAGAGGAATTGTCGTTGATCCCGTCAATGGGTATGAAGTAGACTAATTTATGTTTAATGATTGTCATTATACTATAAATACACAATTTAATTTGGTTTAGGACAGGGTTTGCAGAGTCATGTCGTAGTCTGTAATTCTATGGTAGTCTATAATACCTGTAATTCCTCTCCAGCGTTCTTGCCTGAGGCCTTCAGAAGAATGTGTGTGCCCAGACACCATTAAACCTATGTCCAGTTACTCGGAATGGGATTCATCTTTTCCTCAAACTAATTGAGTGTATCAGACCTGTATGTATTTTGAGGTGAACTTTATAATACTCTCCTTTATTTCTCTGTAAGTCTCAATTTCTGAAGATAATTATACCCGTATCCTTGTACACATTGGTTTACAAAATTAAATGAGGTACTTTTCATCACTTACTAGCATAATTAATTGTGATAGGCAGCATAATAAAAAGAAGAGTATATTACTGTGATACAGTTGTGGATTACCTAAAAATTCACTGTTAGTTTATTCAGGGAATTGTCACCGGAGGATGATGTAGGCAGGCGGTTGTAGTACGGCTGGACTGATTGCTGTTTTCCTAGTACTACAATGTATTTACACTATCAGGTTTTCACTTTTGAGCTTGTCCTTTGAGGAATGAAAGTGACTGTGGAAGGGCTACAATTAATTAAGGTCAGATAGTAAGGATGTAAAATCAGACCACAAACCATAACCATACCTACAATTACTTTGTTAAATTTTCCAGCTCAGTAAATGCATGGCACGGGAAATAGTGTATGAAGATGTATTGTCTGAAAAGGGCTATTATATAAAGCACTTTTCTAATAAAATAGCATGCCCTTCATGATTATACTTCTCATGGAAGCTTCTCCTGAGGGATAGCATTTGTTATGGCATTTTAATTATGTTTTGAAAATATTAGCCTCGATTTAACCAATGTAGAAGCATTAACTGCATTTTGAGATACAATTAAAGCACATTAATATAAATGTCTGTTACTGTAAGCATGTTTTAACTTATGACATGATAACTAGAATAAGTACAGACAAAAAGTTAATGGAGAAAAGCTCGGTAATTGCTGTTGAGCAGTTGTGTAAATATTTACAAAAAATATTTTTGTCTTTCAATAAAAGAAGTGCCATACTGACCTGCATCTCTGCCTGAGCTTTAGGGCATACACAGGTTTTATAATTCTGTGAATAAACCTAGTGTTGTTTGAGTCAAACATGTAATGAAGTTTATAAGCCTCCTGGATCAAAAATTGGTTGATGTTTTTAGCATATATTTACAAAAGTATTAAAAGAACCCCAAAACATCCTTCTGGTGAGTGACTTCGAAGAGACAGCAAAGAAACAAAAAAGGTTCATTTGCATATCTGTAAACCCGTGTAATGATGGCACATTTTGTTCTTTATCTTTTCCAATTTCTTATATGAAAACCCAACTGATCAAATTGTGCTTATACATAACAGTGTATTTGAATAAAATTTTTGACCAGTCGATTTGGTATCATTTACACAGATTTGATAACAAAACCTTTTTTCACTTCATTATTTCATCCCATTGTAAATTCAGAAATTAAATTCCAGGAATTTATTCTTCAAAGTACAGGCAGGGAAAGTGAACTAGAAGCACAGAAATTATTTCAGAAACATAAATCTGGTGAAATCAAAGTTGATGCACGTAAATACCAATTATATCATGACAACTTTAACAAGTTGGATCAATTTAAGATTGCTATGATATTTTCCCCTCTATTTAATGCTTCATAATTGGAATCCTAGATCTGATTTTAAACATCTGCTCTCTAGTAAATGTTTTCAGGATATTGATGTCATTGTGCATCGTATGGTCTGAAATGTTTAGACACTTCATAGATTACATACGGGCTTCCATGTGTTTCTTCCCATGAACCTGTTTTTTCCTTTGGGGGAAAATAAAAAGTAAGAAAAAAGAAAAGTGATGTTTCGTAGTGCTTTTGCTAGACTATGCTTTTGTGTAAGTTCAAGTTGTGAATTTTAATTTGTTGAAATCAGAGTTTTCACCAGTGAATTGTGTAATAAAATATGATAATCGGACTAATTAAATAAGGGGGAAAAAAAGAAGAAACCTAGGGTGTGTTCTGTAGTGTCCAGCAGAGAGACTCAGAGAACTCATGGGAGCTGATACTTTTCGATGTCTTACTACAGTGTTTGCTAAACCTTGGAGAAGTAGCAGAGGTACCTATTTTTCAGAGATACTTTACATTGCTGCTCTATAAACCATAAAACCATGCTAAAACTGCATACTAGCTATTTTTCAAATAATTTTTATAGCCAATCTTTCTAAACATTTTTTGAGGGACAGAGTGCTCATAACAGTTTTTGAGTAATTTAGCTGCTTTCACGTGGGATGTGAAGTTCACAGAATGTCAAGGTTATCCAGCAGCTATTAAACCAGAGTGCAATTAATTCATGTGTTACAGCTTTTTTGATAGTATTAAGCATAATAAAAAGCAGATTTACATCATAAAGGCAAAGTAGACCTCACCAAAAAAAAAAAAAAAAAAAAAAAAAAAAAAAAAAAAAAAAAAAAAAAAAGTAAAAGTTTGAACTTTGACAAAGTCAATAAAATTCCTGGTTTAAAAAAAAAAAAAAAAATCATAGTTCTGGTGTGGTTAAATAAGGTTTTAAACAATTCTTTTGCTTTTCTTGTTATTGAACCCATTTGCTGTTCATGTTCTTTATTACAGTTTGAGCAAAATAACGTATGTTTCGTTTCAGCAGCTTCCAGTACACGGGAAGAGGACATATATTTGTAAAAGTAGTGGAAAGAAACACGCAAATTTCAAAATCGCTCTGGCCTGTGGATATACTGTTGCGAAGTGCTGCTAAAAGTCTACAGTAATTCACATGATTAAAATGGTATCTGAATTTTCATTTTTATCATTTCATAGCTGGATGTATTGGACTGACTGGGAAGAAGATGAAATAGATGACAGTGTGGGAAGAATTGAGAAGGCATGGATGGATGGCTACAGTCGGCAGATTTTTGTAACATCAAAGATGCTATGGCCAAATGGTTTAACACTGGACTATCATGCCAATGTATTGTACTGGTGTGACGCCTATTATGATCACATTGAAAGGATATTTTTGAATGGAACTGACAGAAAGGTAAAAGAAAAATACTGCTGTTTTGCCACAGGCATGTTCTTTCTCTGGATTTTATTGTGTTCTGTTAAAAATACTTTTCAAGCTTTCTAAAGTCTGCATAACCCTGCGGCATGTCCAGTGTCATCTCTGTTGAAACAAGCAATGTTGGCAGTCTCCTGTATGAGAGTATAATACAGCTTAAAATTTTCATCTTTAGAAAATGACACAAAAGTTGATTTATTATTTTTTTTTTTTTAAATCTATTTTTCTCATGTGACAATGAGTCACATTTTTATTGAGCCACGAAGGTACAAAGAGCTTTTGAGTAGGAAAATAACTTCTTTTGGCTCTGCCAGAGAGAGGCTTTATTTAACTTCACTGGATAAGCTGCTTTCGATGATTCTCAGCGCCTTGTTTGAGCGTTTGCGGTAGTATGCAGAAGGGAAGCACTCAAGCGCAGTCAAAGATGGAGAGAGATTATTTTAGTTGTTACTATCGGCTGTACTAGCTAGATAGAAGTCGATATAGAAGTTTTGTGGTGTTTTGTAGAAGTAACAAGCACAGAACACACATCTGTAAATGGTTAAAGCTTAGACTGGAATCTGATAATTTGTGGAAGGTTTATGATCTGCTTCATAAAATTAGTACCCTGACAACTGGAACTTCACTGGTAATTGGGAATGGTGGGCAGTAAGTGCTTCTGTGGGAGGATTTTGCCACAAAAAGTCTTGTGAATTCTTATTTATCCTTCAGTCATGATTCCGTCTGTATGATGGCCTTCATCGAAGCAATATGCAGATCTCTGGTACGGAAAGTAGTAACTGTAGATGCAGTCCTCCCTGGAATTCATCCCTGTACAAGCTCATATTGCTTTAATATTGCTTTTAAAATCCGTTATATTGTGTGATTTGTTGTTAAGCCTGTCCTAATGCTGTAGCGTTGTGTTTGTCATAATGGCTAGGTTAGGATTTACATTTCTATTTTTGCTCCAAATCCATTATGGGCCTGTAATGGAAGGGGGAAGGGGATAAGCGCATTTGCAGAAAGACATTTTTTAATTGGAGATCCTTGTCTACTAGCAATGCAAGAATTCTGGAAAGGTTCCTTGGACAGCACAGGTGTAGGAAGGTTAAATGCAGCTGCCATGGATTACACACAGATTACTAGTGAGAACTGCTCTGTTAGCTGGTTTTGCCTCCCACTAAAACTAGTGAATAATAAGAAGCACCTGATTTTTTTTCAGTTTTTATTTTAAAGTGTGTCACAGAATTATTCTGGGTTTTTTAACAAGGATTTTTTGTAATGCTGTGTATTAAATGAAATTCAAAACTATTTGAATAAAATTTACATAGCAAAAAATAACTAGAAAGTACTTGCTTTTGATGCTGAATTGTTTGTTCTTAATGATAGGATATTTTCGTCAAAACTTAACTGAGTCAATAGCGTTTTTAAATCTCTGTCAGTATAGTGAAGGTTTTGCAGAGTGGGGAAGTCCTACAAGACTTCCACCAGTAGCTGGTGGATAATTGGTGGATTAAGTTTGATCAGAAGCAGTTAACTGAGATAAGGTGTTTTGACCAAAAGAAATTCAAGGCCAGTAAGAAAATTTCCAGGGCAAAAGGGGATGATGTTTTTCATCTCACAGTAGTTGTATTTTAGCTGGCTTTATCTCCTCGATGTCTTGGGTTTAATAGAGGTGAGGTAGGGCATCTGCTGAACTGCTTCTTTATTCCTAGAGGCAAGATAGACACACGCTGTTGGGCATTAGTTCAAGCAAGGACCCCAGCCGGCAGAGGACTGGAACTCTTAATCATTTCAAACTGCAGCTGCTGCGATGAAGTATAAAGGCAGGGCTCCCAAAAGTAGATGATTTCGAATTCTGCGGTTTTCTATGTCTTTTTAAAGTAAATCATTCTAATTACTGTAATTTACTTGATGGTAAGCTTAGACTCTCTTTAAAGTTTTGTTTTTGTCATATAGGGATTGAAAATATCTTTAAACTGTTCCTCATTATCAGACAGCTCTTGCGTACTGGTAGTTACATACTTCTGAAGGAGTCCTGAGACTGGAGCTCTGACGTGAGTTTAGGATATTTCTGTGGCCAGTATAATAAAGAGAAGAATTGGGATATAATTTGTAATTTTATGTAAGACTTAAAAAAGAAGTAGAAGGTGCATGGAAGAAAGTTTGTCTTATTTTGTGAGCGAACTGTGGCAGGTTTTTTTGGTTGTGTTGTTTTGTTTTTTCAAGTTGTCACAATCCAAACTGGGGAGAGAAAGTTCATGGAAATAAATAAGCAATCTCTGCACTTACCTCACGCTTTTAACGACAACAGGCAACCCATATAGTCTATTCTTTGCTTCAAAAGAAGCAGATATTTGATATATTTGACAGATAACTCAAAGTCATATGAAGAACTGTGCTTGCTTGCTAGGGAAGGAGGTAGATACTTGCTGAACATGACTGTGTGGTTACGTACATTCCTCTTTGTTATCTGACAGGGGACACTTAAAATGAATTTATACAAAGTTTCAAAATTAGAGATTGATGCTGGTGCATAGAATGGCTTTTCACTTTTTATTTGACTTTATTGCATTAAGTCCTTATGTTTGGGCCCAGTATTTATCTCAGTTTTCCTGTTTCCTGTGATGTTCTCTGCAGTGGATGCTAAGAAAAATGAATATTTATTTTAACCTTGCTAATGCTCACCTACCTAATTGCAGGTAGTCTACAATGGAAAAGATCTGAATCATCCTTTTGGACTATCACATCATGGAAATTATATTTACTGGACAGATTATATGAATGGGTCCATTTTCCAGTTGGATCTGGTTACGAGGAATGTGACACTGTTAAGAAGTGAGAGACCGCCTTTATTTGGGCTCCAGATTTATGATCCACGTAAACAGCAAGGTATTTATAACATACAATTTCTCCAAAGATCTGTTCTAAAAGGATATTCTCCCTTACAGTCTTCTAGAATGTTGAAGTGACTGTGTGAACAACAGGAAAAAGAACATAACTTGTGGGATGAGAAAAATACTTTCCAATGTTTCGATCCATTGATGTTGATATTGATCATCTCATACTTACTAAAAAGTGAAATCATGGTATTATACCTGCCTGAATTTCTTCAGTGTATTTATACTGCCTTTATTGCCGTTTTCTTGTGTGTGTCAGAGAGACACTGTGAAAACATAAAATAGAATAGATAATGTATACACATTGGCTTATAGACTTAAGATATATTATTGCATTTACCTTTTCTTAAATAAGATCATAGATCCTCTCTGTCTTTTCCTATTTGTAATTTTCTCCCCCATCTTGGTCTACATCAGCCCTGTATGACTTAATCTCCTGAAAGTATGTGGTGCTGTTACACAGAATCTAAGTGGCCTTTGGGAATAGTGGAAAAATCCATAGCTGTTGCTACTTCTATCAGTACAGAAATGAGATAAAAGCCATAGGTTTGCATGGCTGGAGTTTAGAAAATGCAGTTGTTACTATATAGGTAAACTTATAAATGTGTTTTACTGAAGAAAACTTTGAAATCCGTTTACTGCATGCAGTGTTCAGTCAGGTCGTTGAATATTTGCTCTCTTTAATGAAAACATGTCTGACTAATGCCCACTATGAAACGTGAAAATGAACATCAGGAATTAGTATAAATAAAATACTGTTTAAAAGATGATAATTTTATATATTAATGTCTATAGATCTCTTAAATCTCTGTAGATCATAATTTTTGACATGTAGAACGTTTCCAGCTCAACAGATCCTATAGCAAACCAGACACACTGAGGTGTTGGCAGTCCTGCTACATTTGATTTTGTAAATGAACCAGCAAAGTTAATTTCACCATTTGTTGAATTGCTGCTTAGTAGAGATACAACGTTAAAAAGCGCTTGTTAAAACAATTTATTGGGAAGAAAAAAAAAATTTTACAGGACCCATTATGAGTACTTTGTGCATAAAGCCCAATTTAATTTTCACAGTATCATCGCCTGCAGATCTGGATGTGGGTGCAGTGTCGTCTTCATGCTTGTCCTGAGCACTTGGAATAGTTGACTGTGTGTCTGTCATTTTGAGTCAATGAATGGCTTAGAGAGCAACTGATAAAACTACTACGGAGTGGACAGAATCAAAACATTAGAAAAAATATTTAACAGTCATAGATAAACAGAGAAAATATTTAGCCTTTATATTTGTTACAGACATATATCTGTATGTCAAATGTGTGTACATATACATTTCTCAGTATATAAAAATGACACGTTTATATGAATATATAAATATACAGTGAATATTCTCTCTATATATACTGGCTAAATATTTTGCATAGATTTATCTTAGAGGTTTTATATACCATACTTCTTTTTTCTTTTTTTTCTTCTGTCTAGTCTTATCAGTTTATTTTCCATCCAGCAAAAAACAACTGGTGATTTACAAGCAGAAACGATAGTTTAGTTTTCAAAATGATGCTAAAGTATCAAATAGGAAGTGCATATGCATATAGGCAAAATATTTGGCATGTAATATCTGCATGTATAGGGGGCTTTATGTTCCATGTTAAAATTTACTATATTTGAAGACTTGGGTATGTAAATATTCTTTGGAGAAAAGAAGGACTTATCCTCTATCTAAAAGTACATATTTTAGTTTGTTTTTCCTTGGGGAAAAAAACTTTTTATAATATCACCCGTAGCCATCTGAGGCCCTACTGAAAAGCTTAGTGATTTTCTTCACAACAGGTTAATATGAAGTCCATCCTTCCCTGCTGAACAGCATTTTCATATGTCCAGCTAGGCTTTCTTAGGGAAAGCCATTGAGATTAATACTTGATTATGGAGTGCTGAGGTCCAGGCAGCCAACTTCTAATTGGTTTTATGAGTATAGAGACAATGCTGGAAGTTCCTCCTTTCTGATATTTTAACACCTACATTTTTAATACCTAAACCAAACCACAGTATGTGTAGTACTGTGCTATGGCAAGGTCACTGTAGCTGTGTCTCTTATCACAGATACTTCTCAGGGACTCTCTTACTTCCAGAGCCATGTAAAAACATGGTTTGTTTGGCTTTTTGTTGGGTTTAGGGTTTTTTTAAAGACAAAATCTGCCCCCAGATTTACCCTCAAGTTTGCCAGGATACTTTGAACTGTGTCTGTTAAGCAGGCTGAGGGTAATTTGCTTCAAATACTGACTACTTCTGCTTTATTCGGTACTAAGAAAGTTGCTTTGTTTTTAGAAAAAAAAGGGAAATTTAAAAATGAGTAGCATTGCTGTTAGCTTCCAAATAAGCTAACACCAGATATAGAGGACTAAAATATTACCTCACAGACATTTTTAGCTGAATGAGCTTAAATCTTGAGAAAGAGAATTTGACTTATTAATGTATTCTTTGCTTGAAATTGCAATTGGAATTTTGTAAGCTAACTGAAGCCTTTAGGATCTTCCCTTTTTGTCATCCTTAGTGATGTTGATCTTGTATTGTTCCCAAAGGAGCTTAGACAGTTATTTTAAAGAAAGTGATGCTAATTTTTTTCCCCTTCTTTTTTTTTTTTTTTTTTGGTGTATTTCTTCTAAAAGAGCAATATCAAGACTGAGTTGTGGTACGGAGAAAACCATAGTAGCTCATTTTATGGTATGAATTATATTTTACAGCTTATGCGCACGTACCTTAGAAACATTTGGCTCTGATATTTTGAGGTTACTATTTGGATGCTGCTGTTGTTGTCACTGTCTGCACAAGAGAAACCATGTCAATTCATTTTGGCATAGTTGAATTGAGACTGGCATTTTTATTAGGAGGTCTTTTACAGGATACTTGACTGTGCCAATCCCGCTTTGCTTAGTACTATGGGTAACGACATAAAGCTTCTTTTGCTATATCCTTAAGAAGAGTTATTTTTTGCTGTCTTTATATGTCATGAGGTGTGATCCTCTTGCAGAAGAATGGGTTTTCTTCTTGATTTCAGAGATTAAAATTCATCTTACTTTCTTAGGCAGTCTTTGGGTCTCTCTGTATCAGGAATACCTTAAAAAAACAGGGAGCTGTGGGGCGAATCATAGTAATCATGGGCATTAGATCTACACTCAGCATATCAACCTGCCAATGCCTGTGGGTATTTCCACTGCTATGAAAGGGGGTATTGCAACTCGTGTGTAAGTCCATTTACAGGAGGTAAAATAGCCTCTTTTTCAATCAGTTGATATTTTGACTCCAAATTGCAAAGACGAGCTGCTTGAGCCCCAGGCTGTTGCTCTTCGTATGTGTAGTATCATCCTAAAAGTAGGCTTACACAACTTTAGCTGTACTTGAGGTTAGGTTTGTGGGAAGCTACATAGAAGTACAATAATTGCTAAGCAGCAATTAATATTTCAGTGAATCATTTAAATTAGAAGATTAAACAATCATATTGTTCTTTTTTTTTTTCTTTTTTGAGAATGATGACTGAGATGCAAGTACATTGTTGATATAGCTCTGACCTAATTTTTTAGCAAATTAAAATGGAATCAGCCTAATTGAATCATATGGAAGTGGCAGGGCGGCAACTGTTTTTAAAAGCTGGCAAAACATGAAAAATATAATAATAGTTTTGAAAGTAGGGGGTTTTGGGGAAGTATTTTAACAACATCCATATGAAATAGCTGTTACAAACAGCAGACGAGGAAATTTAATTTCATAAATACTTGTTAGCTAAATGAGTTCCACAGCTTACTCAATAAAGAGTGTTTATTATCTTGCATTTCAGGAGACAATTTAGCCTAGGAGTCTCTTCAAGACTGATGGGACTGAAAGTTGCCTTGCACCTTCAGGTTGAAGATATCCTTGATGCTCATTTTATCGACCTTTTTATCTAAGATCGTGTTTCTTTAACTCTTGGTACTTGTATTTTCCTTGTCATCCTCTTTTATCACTTCCTTAGCAAGTAACCTACTGTGCTGTAGTTTGTCATCCCAACTATGAGGTTAAGTAGGAACTTTTCATCTTCAAGAGAGACCAGTTGACTTTGATCTTGTGTTTTAATTTTGGCTTTAATTCTTTTAAGCTTGTATTGGGCTTCAGGATCACCATGGGTTCTCAAAGTATTTTCTATATTTGTCTTGAGTATCCTTTTGTTCTTTTTTTAGTGATCTGGCAGTCATATACATTCTTTAATTAAATCGCTGCATATTTCCTTGACTTGTGCTCTATACTTTTGGATTCACTTTTGAAGACTATAGTTTTTGTTTGTTTTGGCAGCTTCTTCTGTCTTCTTAAATCTCTGTGTTACTGACATTCTTTGGTTTGTATAATGGGTGGCCCTGTAAAGATGTGGACAGTTTCTGAGGTGGTGTCCCAGAGGTTTTCCAAGATATAGATGCAAATACATCCCTTACTCTTTTAATGTTTTGTTGATATTATTTGGGTTTTGGTGAGCACAGATATAATAATGGAGTTTATTTTTGTACAGAGTTTTAGGTCATTGTCTAAAACATAAAGTCAAGATCCAGTTAAGTATTTTTAAATGCCCAGTCTAAGTTGGAACTGCTCCATCTAAAATCCAACCCTTGCATTTCATAGAGACCTCCTGTTTTCCCCATTTATACAGCGATGCTCTTGCTTCCCACCCTGCCCACTGAAAGTACAAATACCGCAGCAGCTTTCCCCAGAATTCTCTATTATTTATTTTACACAAATTTATTTGAAAGTTCACTGGGGTTTCAGTGGGCTGTACACACATTTGCTTCTAAGAAATTATGTTGGCTGATTCAGAAAAAAAAGTCTAGGAATAATTATGGAATGCTCAAGGTCTATATTGAGGTACCTCTTACAAATTGAAAATTTTCAAAATCTTGAATTATTTGCTGGTTACCTGATGATCATATGATAATTCGAAAACATTTCCCTGCTCATGCAGGTATGGCTCTGCAGTGTTCGCTGCTAACTCGGTGAGAACTTTATGTTATATTATCTTTGTAAATGAGAAGTGGTAGTGCTTTGAGGAGAGGGAACTGTGAGGTGTTTGTTTTAACCCAGGAGGTTGATGAATGTTTTGTACACCTGTGAAGGAGAATCAGTGGAAGTAACACCTGCTTTTAACTGGGATGGGAAGGTGAAAAAAAGGAGTTCTAATTTAAAGTTTCGCAGACATGAAGTTTCATAGCTTGCCTGATCATAGTCAGTTGTCACTAACACTTGAAATTTATAGAGCTTTGATTGTGAGAAGTTGAATGTCCTCAACAGTGCATATCTAAGCAATTAGGTCATGACTAAGTGACACAAACAGAAATTATAACATGTGCTTCAATGGGCTTTGGCCTTAAGTCTTCTTGACTAAGGAATGAGGTGGTAAGGATGCAGCAGTCCTGGGTAGATAATTAAAATACCTAACAGCTGCTAGTATTTTCATACGAGAAGTGTACAGCTTTTGGGAAGGAACAATAACACAGAAGAAGGCAGAGAAATAGCAGGTGGTTTCGACAAGAGTAATGGAATATCCGCTTTGTATTCTATCTGCCATAGATCTCACCGTACTTCTAATTTTTGTTTCCTTTCTATTTTCTTTGTACCCTCATAAAAAAAGGGAGTAAGAATGTTGTAAGCTGATGGTGTAGTTATTAATTTATTTTTTCTTACAGGTTATTGCAACCTGTAAATAAAATTACTTAAATACTATAACCTGTAGTAACTAATCTCTGAGAATGTGTCCCTAAAATAAAAGGAAAATAATAGTAAAAATTTCATCATGTGCTTGTATTCTAAAAAAAAAAAAAAAAAAAAAAATTCTAGTTCTAGCAGTATTCTAAAAAAAAATATTCTAGTTCTAGCATGGCTGTTAGTTTTAAAGTTGCTTTTCTATTTTGACAGGTGATAATGCATGTCGTGTTAATAACGGAGGCTGCAGCACTCTTTGTTTAGCCATTCCTGGAGGCAGAGTTTGTGCCTGTGCTGATAATCAACTTTTGGAGGAAAACAGTACAACCTGCATGAGTAAGATTTTTAAAGAATACTTGAGCTGATACTGCTGTTAAGGGATCAAGTCAAGTCTGAAAATAAAACAAAGTGTGGTATCCTAGAGGGGTTTTTGTGCTCCTATAAGACAAAGAAATATTCCTTGTATAAAGATTATAATTGAAGACAGCTTAATAATAAAGATTCTTTTAAAAAAAAGATAAAATATTAAGTACACCTACTTGAGGATAAAATGCATTGGAAAATATTTCAGAATGTCTGATTTGATAAAGCAGTTAAATATTTCACTGACATCTTTTAAAGAATATCACAAATTCCAGAAGTTAATCTATATAATTATTATATTAAATCTATATAAACTGGTTTCAGATTATGGACTATGTATCTTAATTTGAAATCTGGTATAAAAATGTTCATGCTGAAACTGTTTATAAAACATATCAAGCAGATACATTTCTTTATACACAGACTGTGCAAATCTCGCTTTCTTATTTTTGCATCCCTTGGATATCTTTATTGAAAAAACAAAAATTGAGTTAATGATATAATGTGACCTTTCAATTAAAAATGATAATTCATCTGAAAATACAGATAATTTTTAAAAATGTTTAGACCTGATATTTGTAACTTACTCAAAATTCTTTCTTTTTTTTTTTTTTTTTAAATTTTGTTGATCTATTTCTTGAAGTGTAGTGTGTAAGCCTTGCATAGGTCTCCAGCAATAAGCCTAGTAGAAATGAGTAAAGAATAAGGATTGTTTCATAACGTGATGAACATTATTGAGCTTGCAATTACCTTGAATTTGACCCAAATGCATGGCTAGCAGAGCCATCACTGTTGCTAAAGAAAACTATTTTTCTTTTTAGCAGAAAATACTGGAAGGTGGACTTCTCACTGGTAAGATGGAATGTAAGCATTAGGAAGAGAGATTAGACACTTTCAGATTGGAATGAAGCAGGTTTCCTGCTTTTTCCCCAACTCACTTCATTGCCCGCCTCTTTCCAAGGACTTTGGTGTTCCTCATAGGGTCATAGAGTGATGTGTGGTATTTACACATTAAGCATTCTGAACCTTATGTTGAGAAACGTATCTGTCTGGATTTATCAATAAGCCTGTAGCTTGCTACTTAATTCTACCTCAGCAGAATTTTATCCTTTCTTCTTTGCTGAGTCTGTACCAGTGCATAATGCAGGTGTTTGAGTTGTTGCTTGGATACAAGAAGCAGCTTTTCAGTAATCATTTTCTAGCCCTTTAACGTGCACCAGAATTTGGTCTGTGTCTGTAAGAATATTTTCTTTTCATTGTTGATGAGGCATTGCAATATTTTAAACTGATATTTTTATGCTATCATCTAAGCACCAATTTAAAAAACAGTTTGAGTGCCATTCTGTTCTGAGTTCCTCCATCTATTAAAAATACATTACCGCAACCATACACTCAGATAGGCATGCTGCTACAGGCTTCAGGTGGAATTACCTCAAATGTGCAAAGTGTACTAAAAAAATGTTCTGAAGAGTGGCAACAGGAATTTTTATCTATTTATGCTGAGGTAATATTGCATTCTGTACGTATCAAGCTGATAAAATAGATGTGCTTCTTGTATATTTTTTCCTAGTTAAACATGGAGAAGTGCTACCACAGTTGTGCAAAGCTGAACAGTTTCAGTGTAACAATAAGCGCTGTATCCAGGATCGCTGGCGCTGTGATGGGGATGATGACTGTTTGGATGGCAGTGATGAGCATTCTGAAATTTGCTGTATGTATGCTTTTACTTTTTTAACCCGTAATTCCTACTTCATTTTAAAAACTGGAAACAAAATAATCGAAGTCTGAGGGGAAGCAAACAAAAATGATAATCGTGTAAATCTTTCATTTTCTTTTCCTGCATATTATAATAGTAGACCTTTCAAATGCTGGTTGTGTACTCGTTTTGTAGCATAGTACAAGAGCAGTCATCTTTTGGTTTTGACATTGTCATTTCTGATTATTTAAATGTTGGGGGGTTTTGCTTTGTTTCTCACTTTGCAGTTTTTTTACGTGGGTTGCAGTATAGTTCAAGTTGGAAGGGGCTGCAGGATATCTCTAACTCAACCTTCACAAAGCAGCGCCAGCCTCACCTCAACCTCTAGGAAAGGGATGGAGCAATTAGTCCTGATAACCATTTCCAAGGACACAAAGGACAAGGGAGTGTTTGGGAGCAGTCAGCATGGGTTTATGAAGGGGAACTTGTGCTTGGCCAACCTCGTAGTCTTCTAAAGTGATGTGACTAGCTTGGTGGATGATGGAAAAGCGGTGGATATTGCTTACCTGAAGTATAGTAAGGCTTTTGACACTGCCTGACATAACACCCTCATGAACAAGCTGACAAAGGATGCGTTAGGCATATGGACAGTGAGGTAGATTAGGAACTGAGTGGCCAGGCCTCGGGGCTTGTGGTAAGTGTCCGAATGTCCAGTGGGAGCTAAATCAGCAGCAGTGTACCCCAGGGGTTAGTGCTGGGGCCAGTAACCTCTTCATCGGTGACTTGGGCAGAGTGCATGCTCGGCAAGTTTGCAGGTGGTACAAAGCTGGGAAGAGTGGCTCGTGCACCAGATGAGCGTGCTGCCCTTCAGAGGGAACTTGGCAGGCTGGAGAATGAAATGGAGAGGAATAAGGTGACATTCCACAAGGAGAAATGCATCTGAGGAGAAATAACTCCAGGCATCAGTATGTGCTGGGTGACATACAGCTAGAAAGCAGTTTTGCAGAATTGTGGGATCCTGGTGAGCAACAAACTGACCTTTAGCCAGCAATGCACCTCATGGCAGTGAAGGCCAGGAGCATCCTGGGCTCCTTTAGGAAGAGTATCACCATCAGGTTGAGGGAGGGGATCCTTCCCCTCTACTCATCCTTGATGAGTTCATGTCTGGAGGACTGTGTCTCGTTCTAAGCTCCCCAGTTTGAGAAAGATGGGCATTTACTGGAGCAAGTCCAGGAAGGCATCACTAAGATGATTAAGGGACTGGCACATCTGTCCCAGAAGTTGAGAGAGCTGGGGTGGTTCAGTCTGGGGCGAAGGGAAGGCTCGGGAGGGATCTTACCAATGTGTATAAACCTGATGGGAGGGAATGAAGAAGAGGGAGCCAGGCTCTTCTTAGTAGTGACCACTGGCAGGACAAGAGGTAATGGACACAAACTGAAAAGCATGAAATTTTACCTGAACAGAAGAATACATTTTTTTCACTGTGAGCATAGCTGGACACTGGAATAGGTTGCCCAGAGTGGTTATGGAGTTTTGATCTATGGACATACTCAAAATTTATATGGACAGAGTCCTGGGAAACCTGCTCTACATGGCCCTGCATGACCAGGGTATTAGACCAGGTGATGTGTACAAGATCGTTCCAAGCATAAACATTTTTGTGATTCTGTAATGTATTTCTTAAAAAAACCCAAAAAACAACAACAAAAAAAAACAAACAAACAAAAAAAACAAAAAAAAAAACCAAAAAAACAAACAAACCACCACAAAACCCCCCACCAAAAAACCCAAACCAAAAACAAAATAAACACCCCCCACACCCCACTTCCAGTTTTAAATTAGATGTATTTTGTCTTTAAAAACACAGTTTTACTAGATCTGTATTTTTCTGCTGTAGAGGAGTCCCACTGTTGAAATGAAAAATAATAGAAAACTTACCAATTATATATCTGTGTCATACCTGGAAGACTCTTAGATAGCCTGCTATAAAATTAGAGTTCCAACAGTGAAAATTCCTTTCCTTACTCAGTTTGTCACAATGCTTCCTATTTCTATCATTAGATTGTTTTTTCTAAACCAAATTTCCTTTACTGAATTGAAAATATGTTATTTTTTTCCATATCAAACGTAGGCATGAAGAACTGATACACTCTTCTACTGTGCAGCGCTGTTCTACGTGTCTGAAAGCTCTTATCATAGTCTCTCATTCTTATCTCTCTTAGACAAAACAACTCTAATCTGTTCTCTTTTTTCCCCGGTAGATTATAGGGGATTTTTAGATTTCACTGCTCTTTTCTGAACTTTGCCAAGTGATCCTGGGGGTTGGATGCCCAAAACTGGATGGATGTACCTCTGCTGAGGCTTTTGCAAAGCTGGTTAGGTTAAGGGAATCTGTTTGGGAGGGTTGATAGTCCTGTATGTACAGCCTTGGGTAAATCTTGCCTGCTTCACTCTGGCCTGATGTTGCTGATACATACTGAGCTTGTGATCCTCTGTAATGCCTCAGTCCTCTTCTGTATGGCTGTTACATAGCCAGTTGCATTTTTTTTCCTGCTTTCATGTATTTTGATAGCTCCATGTCGTAGTCATGACTGATTTCAGTCCTAATTCTTTTCAAAACATTTCTCCAATTCCGCATTGTAGGGTTTATTAACATTAAATTTTAATACCAGGAGTTCTTACACTTAAATAAGGAGCTCAACTAATAGACAGTAAGAAGGAAAACCTTCTGGCAGAGTTGGCTTGATTCTCATTTAAATTAGTGTAACGTAGACCATTTCATTGATCAAAGCTTGCAATTCTCAGAGGATTTATACAGATATCAATGAAACCATAATCTAGTCCCAAATCTCTGTGATACATAGTTTAGGTGGCCAGTATAACAACATTAATCTCTTTTCAGCAGTTGCTATAGTAACTTCAATAGTTCTTTTTTAGTAAGTCTGAAATATTTGCAATTATGAATAGAATACACACATGTTAGTAAATGTATATGAGCAAAAGCTTAACTACTATTTAAAACATTATCTATGTCTAGTATTAAAGTCATATTTTGAAAAAAAAATATTCAATTTTTAATGTTATTACATGGATGATAACAATTTTGTTCCCCAGTCACATTGCAAGTTAGGTTGCTTCATCAGCATTATGAGACTCGGAATACCTTTCTGCTCAGAATATTAATTCATCTTTACCGCCAGTGTTCTTGCACCCTCCACACAAAACACTCATGAAGGGTTCATCTGCTATTGATATCACAGCCGCTCTGTGTTGTTTTCAATAGGAAGAATTGGATAGAAAGGTCAAAGATAAGAGGTACTGAAATGTCAAGGATAAGCCTGCAAGACATCTTTTCATTTTAAATGCACTTTGTTTCCAGATATATGTTAAACTTTAGAAAAGAGACTGGATGGCTGAGTAGGTGAAAATAACTTGAGATTATTCTTAACCCAGCGTTTGAAACTGTGTATAGTTTACTGCTCTTGTGTAGATCAAGAATAAGAATATCTGATAATGATAGATCTTGTTATTAGCATAAAAGAAGCAGAAAGTATATACTTACTGCACCTGCAAATGCAGGCCACTGCTATTTACATAACTTGTGTTGTTCAGTCTTCACCCTTTCCCTGATACTTGGTAGCTAGAAAAAAAACGTGTTTGTGAGATATTTTATTCACTTCTGAATACCAGATTTTTTTGTCAGTTTTACACCATGTTGGATATTTCACTTTTTGACACCTACAATTTCACGGTAAGTAAACAGCAGATCTATATGTGGCCATTGACAGTAATGTGCATATTTGAGAATCATTTTATAACCTGCCCAAATCCTTGCTCACTGTAGTATAATATCTTGGATATGCATTTAGCAACTTGCATCTGTTCCCTTTGGTGTTTCTTTTGTTTCCATGCACCTCAGGTTGCAAACTTCATCACGTTGATAAGATGTGATCGAGGACATCTTTCTTTAAGGAAATATCAGCAGTGAAAAATGCTGCTACATTTTATCACTTAGTAGCTAATAGGAGAGTATCTCCATATTGACAGTAGTATGACAGGGGAATCTTTACTCTGTAGTGTTTAGTTTATGTTGAAGTACTGCAATATTTTTTAATTGACTCGTTTGCCAAACAGGTTTTTTTAATATCATGATGATTGATTGTATATACAGGATAACCATACTAACTACATCACCAGGGAATACTATTTAATGTATTATTTTCAGCTGGTTTTCCTTGATTGTTTTCTTAAGAAAAAAACTTATTTTTTTTCTTTTTTCTTTTTTTTTTTTTCTCCCCAGTCAATCATAGTTGTCCTGATGATCAGTTTAAGTGCCAAAATAATCGCTGCATTCCCAAGAGGTGGCTTTGTGATGGAGCTAACGACTGTGGTAATAATGAAGATGAATCAAATAAAACCTGTGCAGGTAAAAATTTTACTTGGTTGTGCATATAAGTCCTCTAACTCCAGTTCCATAAACAGATCAAGACTGCTCCGGACTGAACTGAACTAGTAATCTGATCATGGACTTTTAAAATTAATTCAGATTTTGATGCCACTAAGGCTGGAATACAAATTATATTTTACTTAATCCTTATGCTTGACTGTGCTTTCCAAAGTAATTCAGCACTTAATCTATCCATATGGGTTCACTGTCAAAGCACTGCTTAGGTACAGACTTGTCCTGCTAAATCTTTTTTGGCAGTTCCAATTTTGTTTGTTAACATGGTGTGATGAGTGCCATGTCACTAGTGAATTTTATTTTATGCTGACAAAAGCATAATTAGTTAATTCACTTTCCCTTTGGTACCTTGAAATTGTTTTCATTTGTAAGTTATTAACTCTGTAGTGGATACATGAAGATGGTTTGCTGATTCCACTGCAGTAACTCAAGGAGTTCCAAATCTGTCCTTTGCTTGTAGGGAAGTGATGTTTAGTGCTTGTCCGTAGAGTGCACTAAGCATTCATTAAATATCTGATATACAAAATAACAGGCATCACTAAGCTGATGACTGTTATAAACTGAAAAGCAGCGATAGACAGCATACAGTGTGTATTAAAATATTCCCTGAACTAATTTTTCTTCGTTTAATTTTGCATATGTATAATAACCGGTTGTGGTTGTTACTCCTGGAGTTTGGCTACAAGCACTCTAGCCCAAATTCAGACCTATAGTGTCTACCGTATTATCGTGGGTTGTAATACATCTTGGTATCTTTTGATATTCAACTGTTTGCCTGTAGGTACGAGTCTGATTTGAAGACCATATGTTTCATCCCTATGTCAGTTGGCTATGGGTTGAATTTTGAATTCTTGTTTTCCCTTTTGTTCCTGCAGTGGCAAACACTATTCATGCTTAAAAAAATACTTATTTGAAATATTTTAAACTTATATTCTTCTATTATATTTTTGGCTATTTCTATGAAAAATAGGCAAGATGCTAATTGAGAATACCAAATGAAGAAATATTCATTTGATTGTTGGGGTTTCCAATGTATCAGTCTTTAAGTGTGGAAACATATATAGATGAACTCTAGAAGCTTAAATTTGGAATAAAAATCTGTGTCGCTATCACTGGCACTGTACTTATGGGCGGACATTGTGAATAAACAAAATTATAAAGTCAGTTTTATGTGTTAGATTTTTACTGAAGTTTTACTGTTCATCAGCTTTCAAAGTAATTAATGCAGTTATGTAGATTGATTTCTTTTGGTTAACTTTATTTCTTCAGAAGGCAGACGTACGTTATTTCCTTTAACGGAGCATTACAGTTGCATATTTGCAGAGGCAAAGGTTCTGAGAACACTGAGGCCAGGCATATCGTGTGCATGCTGTATTACCATTTCCCTCTGTAAATATGAATGTCACTAGATCATTGTTTATGATATGAAATACAATCAGAATATTAACAAATTGTAAGTCAGACATTTTTATGCCCAGATTTTTGTTTACTTCAACTCTAGCTCTGCTATTTTATCAAAGATTAATGCTCTTCTACCACCTAGTTTCGTATAATTCCATATAAAACTTTTTGTCCTCATACACTGAAGAAATCACTAAGAATTCTACGTAACAGAGGTAGAACACAGTCCTGCAGCTGACCTCAATTTTCTCTGAAATCAAAGGAGGTGACTGATGTTTGGTCATATCAAGTAAAATGTGCAGAGGCCAGGAGACGCCCTCCAGACTTGCACCTTCTGCATACAGACATGCACCAAGAGACCTAACAGATTTAGTCCATTTCCCTTGCATTTTTGGAGTGTTTTGTCTTGACAGCAAGAACGTGTCAGGTTGACCAGTTTCCTTGTGGCAATGGACGCTGTATTCCGACATCGTGGCTGTGTGACAGGGAAGATGACTGTGGAGATGAAACTGATGAAATGACATCCTGTGGTAAGTAAAGTTTCTTTTTTGGGGAAAAAAAGTCAAATTATTCTATAAAAAATTTAAACATGTAAGGATCTCTCTTCACTTGAACAGACAGATAGAAAAAGTATGAGGGGCCTTTTCTTTTTTTTTATAAGAACTGATAATATTCGTTCTGAAATGGCAAATATAATTTCTTTGATTAATAAATAAACCTAAAGCAAAGGCTTCTTTTGCTATTAATGAGTTTTTAACTAAAATATTAAATGTGCAGATCAATCAATACTTTCCTAATTTACAGCCCATTATCATACGCTGTCACCCTCAAAAATTGATCTTTTTCTCGACCGCATACCTCTTCAAATGGGCCCCCTCAGCAAATTCTAGTTGTCAATAAAACCAGATTTTGATGTTGCAATTTGCAGAAAAAATTAAGTCTTGCTTGGTTATATCATGAGAGAGTTTCAGCAGCTTTACTGATTGCTGCTTTACCGAGATACTGCAAAGAGAGGTGCACTCTCCCTAATCAGCTGCTTCCAAGCAATTAAGGTGTTTATGTCAGCATGACTGCCTTCATCTGTTTGGCAGGTCACAGGTAACCGCTATGAGTCTGAGTGCAAAAGGGTCAATGAGCTGTCTAGAAAATATTGTATCAGGGTGTTCCCTGTTTACAAGGTAATATTTGTGATGATATTTGACTTACTAATATGAGTTAGTAAGTGTCACAATATAATAGGATGTGTTTCTGAAATGAGTTTTCAAGAAAGAACACTGACGGTTTTAATACCATCAACCACATAAACATGAAGTGACAGGTTGTGCACAAAAAAAAAAAAAAAAAAATCTAAAGTCCACTTGTTAGGATACTTAATAGTTAGACCTGTATTTTTCTCTGATATAGCTGACATTCTAACTTGATTCACTGTTACAAAATCATACTGTTTCTTAATCCAAATCAACTATGAAAGCGATGTAGTTGATAAAATATTAACTCTTTGTTGATTTTTTTGAAAAGCTTGTGCTGTAAACTTTTTCAGTAGAGTTATGAGTTCTAGTACTGATGACAGTTGTGCGAAAATCTCAATACCTGTGAAGCACTTGCAGCAGAGAGTAAGAAAAGAATGGAAAATAAATTCATAAATGACAGCCGTAGGCTGACATCATGATGCCCTGTGTTCCATAAACATAAATCTCCAGGACCTCCATTACCAGAAAATCTTTCGTAGGCAACATGTAGGATCCAATCACTGAATTCTGTTCATCTGTAATCCCTTAAATTTGTTTAGGTTTGAATTATTCATGACTGGCAACCAGCTAGTACTCATTAGTTGAGTTTACCTTGTTACTTATCCATATGTAATTCACAGCATCTCCTTCTATGACTGCATTCAAGATTTTTCAGGATTTTTACATATAAATACTTGTTATGCTTCCTGGAAATATTGACTTGCTTTCTCTTATTACTTGTTCCTTTTTCTTCTTTCAATAGTGATAAAGTTAATTTTATATTTACAATAATTGGTATCTGATCAGTTGATTTCAAAACAGGTGACATATTTCATACAATCTAAATAAAAATAAAATCATTATGTGAGTAAAAATTAGAATATTACTAAGGTAGGCTTGTAACTGTTATGCTTCAAATCTGTTGTGTCCGGAGGTAGAATAGGTGATCCCAGTGGTCTCATTGTATTTTGCAGTCTCTAAAATGGTAACATTCTGTGTAATGGTACAGAACTATAATAGTTTATCTGACTTGCTGTACCCTGTGTTCTCAGACACTTTATCGATACCTAGATGTTAATGTCCTCTTTGTAATTTCTTCCCGTGTGTTTTGTTTGGTATCCTGTCAGCTGATCTGGAATATTTATTCAGATGATTTAATCAGCATTTATTTCACCTGCTGTTTTTCAGTTTGGCCAAACTTCACATGTGTTTGATGTTTTAGAATCTTGTTTCTTTATCCTCGAGCGCTGTGCTTGTGCAAATGTGTCAAATATTTCATTTTTCATTCTGCCTTGTAATTTGATGCCTTATAATTTGATGGGAATGCTAATGGCATTTATTTAGCTATTCTGCTTAGTGATGTATATGTTCTTCTATGAAGCAGTTTAAAATTATTCTTATATTTGCAAGTGTTTATATTGAAAGTAAAATAATGGTTTTCTTTTTGTTACTGTCACAAATCATTGATTTTTTTTTTTTAAGTGCATAGTCATCAGCTATGAATATTTTTTGTCTCCTATTGATTCAATACCTTAAGCATACCGATATTGACAGATAGTTGGATTGAGCCAGTATCATAATGCATACACTTTTTCTTAAGATACCACCAGATTTATCAAGAAGCTTGACATTCCTGAAGAAAATTTGGAAAGAGACTCTCCTTATTTTCCTACTGCTTTCATAAAGGAAACAAAACTTGTGGTCATTTTTTGTGTCCATTTAATCAGTTCCTTGTCAGAAGTATCAAAGAGCCGGAGCTTTCACAAGGCAGCTGGGTGGCAGAGAGACAGGAGTTTGTCTACACTGGAGAGACTTCAATATGAGCTCAGGAGGCCCTTTACTTGCTTTCCCTGTCTGTAGGGCAGTCAGCACAGGGATGGCTGAGAATCAGCTACAGGATGTGCATCCCTTTGCTATGGAATCTCTGTCTATACAGGTCTTGGGTAGACAGAAGAATGTAAAGAAAATAGTCATGAAGGCATTCATGTATGGAAAATTACATTGAATATATGAGTTAAATTTGTGGAAAAAGTATTGAACAGCTACAAAGCAAGTCTAAAATTGCTTTCAGCTTTGCTTGGAGCACATAAGGCATATATTGGAGCTAAGTACCATCATAGTTGCCCAACTCCATTACTTGTCTCAGAACAGATTTTTGTTGAAACTGTAGTGTGTTCCCCCAAGAAAAACAGCTTTTTTTCTTATTAACAAAAAACCCCACAAATTTCAAGGAGAAATTGACAAAGTGTTGTCATCAGTGTTAGCTTTTCTTCCCACCCTTTTCTGTGTTGAAGCAGAATAATCACTTCAGTCTTACAATGTTCTTGGTAATCTCTAAATTTTTACTATTAATGCAGCTGGCTTGGTGCTTCATGTGTGACTTTTTTTTTTTAAGTCAGAACTTTCCCTGAGCTTCTGTTTTTTTTAAAAAAAAAACAACAAAGACTTGTGAATTAACTTTAAAATACTTTCTGCACCAGAGGCATCAAGAGACAGCAAACCCAAGTCAGAAATTTATTGACTTCAATGACTATTTCAATTCTTCTCCTAAAGAAATTTTACATTTATGTGACATGCTTTAAAAGATTAGAAAAACTCTTCTATACTAATTACCTGGCCTAATTATAAAAATGTTTGTGAAGTCTGGCTTTGTCTCAGTTGTAACAACACTAGAGGAACCCACTGTAGCTAGAGTAGCCTAATGAGGAATACACTTGAAGATTTGTCCTAATCTTTCTTAGGCAGTTTTGGTGTGGCTGACAGGACTGTACACCATTCTGGACAGCACTTTCTGTTGCATTTAAGATGTACTGTGTAGGAACTTCCAACCTGAAATCCTTCTGTGATGGGCAAACTTGCCTTTAAGTAGCTGTTCAGGTAGATTGTTCACGTTGTCATCCTTGGTTTGCATTAGGTGTCACTTGCTGAGAAGTCTTATTCTCTTGCTGGTCTGTAAAGAGAATTTGGGCTCCTCTTTATTCCTTTTGAATCAAGTTAGGCTTTCAGATTGTTTCCTACAAATTGTCAGGTTTTGTAAAGCAGATCTTGTATTTTCCAAACCAGATGGGTTCAAGCACTTTTTAACGTGTTCGTGATACGAATGCACATACCTAGCAGTGTCATTGCTTTTAGAAGAGCAAGAAGTCTGAAAAAAATCCAAGTTGTTCTGTGCAGAAGCATGTTAGACAATTATAAAAGCAAATCTCTTTGTGTAATATAGATGAGTGTCTATGAATGATATTGTCTCAGTTTTCTACTGCTTTTACTGGAACGCTTGGAAGAAATTATTGTAAATACTGACTTTCATTTTGGATTTTATTATGTCAGTGTACACTAACTTTATTTCTTGATTGTTCTTTTGCTTGCTACTTAACCTTCTCATTTTATAGTCTTCCATTTCCTATCTTCTACTGGCAGTACTATTGCACTTGGAGAACTTTTTTATATAGATAAACACATATGGTTTGTATCCGTCATCAAACTATAACGTAGTCGTAAGCATTAGTGTGCTTAGTGGCAAAGACAGCCCTGGTCTGATGGGACTGTAGGACCATGTTATATGACACAGCATGATGCATTTCAGTGGTCCATGTTGAGGAAGGATAGGGTTTGGACTAGTATTTACAGTTAAAAGCCTTTTTATCCTCCCTTTTTGGTGTCTCACCTTTTTCTTATCTCCAGATTAAGTATCTGGCAGGTGCAAATATTTGATATAACACACTTATGTAATTTATGTGTATAGGAAGGTGGAAGAATATTACTAAAGAGGACATAGATTAAATAGTTTTTATTTCTTTTTGAATACCTTCACAGAATTTCCAACGTGTGAGCCACTAACTCAATTTATATGCAAAAATGGAAGATGCATTAGCAGCAAATGGCTCTGTGATTCAGGCAAGTATCAAGTGTTCTATATCATAAATGAATATAGTAGATACTGCATAAATATTGCTTTGATACTCACTCTGAGACTGATGTTGCCAGTTTTGCTTGTAAGTGGTTGGAAAATAAATACAGTATTCTTAAATTACTGACCTGACCTAGAAAGCAGCAATATTGAAGCTTCATATAAGGAATGATGCAGGGATATGATAATAGTTACAAATAGTACATTTGGTAGAATGAAGTGTGATGATTAAAAGAAAGAAAAAAAGGAAACTGAGCTCTTGCTTATGAAAGTATTTTCTACTTAAAAATACATATATTTAGTTCCAGTGATTAAAATATCTGATTATTTTGTTGTTTGAGGACGAGTTCAATTTAACAAATTTCCTCAAAAGGGTAAGCTAGGAAAACTTTATAATCTAGTTTGAATGATAACTGTTCAAATGAATCTTCTTTCCGAGCCTGTGATGTGGGAATGATGTCATGCCAGTCCTAATAACATTGGGTTGGTTCTTCATCCACCGTAGTGTTTGATATTACTGGAATTTCATGAGGCTGACAGGTATTCATAGCCATAAATGGACAGATTCCCCGGATTATCACAGTGTGCTTACTGAAATTCTGTGCAAGGAGACCCTTTAGCGTTTACCTAACATATTTATCTTTTCCCTCCCTTGGTGATCACGATCAAATTATGGGAATTGCTTTAAGACTGTTGTAATGACTACAACATTAGAGTAATGAGAAACTACATTCCACCTTTATTGATGTGCTGCCGTCTTTCTCCGCCTTACACTGTTGCAAGTACATGGAAAGAACATTTGTAATACTATTGAAAAGGAATCCTGACATCAGGTTTTCATTTTGGTTTATATGAAGCGCTGTGTGTGTGTGTGCTTAAACTGTCTCATTTAACTCAATGAATCACTGAGGATAAAGTGAAAGCACTGGCTTTAGAAGCCTGAGTAGTTACACACAACTAAAGAAATGAAGAAAATCTACAGCCTTCTCATGTTTGTTGGTGTCCGTGATTGAACAGCTGTGAATAAGTGTCAGAGATGACTCCAAAATGACAGAGCAAATGCCAAGTGCTGTTGGTGAATCAGAGTTAAGGAGTTATTTGTATTCGAAATAATTTTACCTTATGACTGTGAGAAGTAAAGATTTTATTTACTGCATATTATTTTTTTCTCGTGCCTATTTGGAAATGTTTTTTTTTTTTCTCCTCACTTTTTATTTTTTAATCCTTCAAAATAATTTTAAAAATTAATATTTACAGATGATGACTGTGGTGATGGAAGCGATGAACTAAGCTGTATTCACTCATGTTCTGCTGATCAGTTCAGATGTTTTAATGGTAGATGTATCCCAAGTCATTGGGCGTGCGATGGTGACAATGACTGTGGAGATTTCAGTGATGAAACCAAAACAAACTGCAGCAAGGAAGGTTAGCTTTTTTTCCTTCCCACATTTTAATACTTTATACATACAGGAAATACTTTATTATAAATACAGAGGATCTGTCTGCAGTCAGTGGAAAAATAGAAAATGCTTTTAACCTTGGTAAAGGTTGGAATGGAAAATATGTCAAGTGTAATATGATAATACCAAAGTGTATCGTAGAGGGGAGAATGCATTTGAAAACATAATGGGTATTATACTGAGATAAGTTTTGTAGTTTTACTGAATTATGCTAAACGCGATGTTTGTCCTGTTGCAGAGGTGCATGCTGCCTAGATAAAGAGACAGTAAGCGTCAGTCCTTAACTTACTGTTTATATTTTCTGGGTTTCTATGCAGTAATACTCTCATTTTTTTGTGAGCGCCACGTTTTTGGTTTGGGTGGGTTTTTTTTGTTTGTTTTTTTTTGTTTTTGTTTTTTTTTTTTTTTTTCCAATAGTGTTACTGAAGCATAAAAATGTTTTTACAAACTACAGTCCCATTTAAATGCCAGAGATTTTATTTGGGTGGGTACAGAAGGGGAGGATGCTTGTAGCAAAGAGTAAAGAATAACCATATAAGAATGAGAGACTATTTTTTTCCCCCATATTTTTCTGAGTGATTTTTCCACTCGAGTAATTCTACAGTTTATTGCTCCTTTTCATCAGTTTATATTCTAAATCTAGTTGCAGACCTCCTACACATAGATGAATTAGAATAATGTAATGCATGCGTAAAGTCCTTAATTTTTATATATTCACAAAAAGTATATATATGTATCAAAGTAATTGGTCTGGAACTGAAGTCTTTACTATTCATGTCCTCCTCAGAACTTCAACTCCTGCCCTACCTTTTTATACAATACCATGTTATGTTGGGATTTGCACTACTGTCTCTGAAACAGCACTGTTTTTTACACAGTTATTGTCAGGTCATACATCTGTGTCCTGCTCTGCTACGTGATGCGCAATTTCCAGCAACTTGTATTTGCTTTATTATAGAATGTGAGAATAGAGATTATTTAGGAAAACAAAACAAAACAAAAAAAAAGGAACTTAGGGAACTTTTAATAAAATAAACCATAAATATTTATAGACAGTGCTATAAGAATTTATTCAAGTTATGCTTTTTGGTACAAACAGGAATGTGTAAATTTATCATTGCTTCAAAGTATATGTCATTGTCATTAGTATGTTATGAAATACCGGAAGTACTCACAGTGGTAATAGTTTGGGAAAAGAAGGGCATAGATAAAATTGAAAAGGCCATCAGCTAGAAAATATTTAGAGAATTAATCACGTGATGAATAATTAAAATCAAACCATTACTGTGATTTGAAACATTCAAGACTGATTCCATATCTGCACTGAGCTGAAGTTCATTGTGGAATTCAGAAAGGCTACAACTAGTCTGACAGGGCTGTGATGGCACAAGCCAAGCAGGTGTCAGAGCATAGGTGTGACCTTTCATGTTTTCTGAACTAAGAGATGGACCTTGCTGGAAAAAAGATGAGAGTGAAGAGGGATGAGGGAGTGTAGCCTGAGGGTGAGAAGCAGGGCTTACAAAGCACTAGATGAGCTCCATCAGCCTTGATCCTCCTTATATCATCCAAATTCATTCTTGTCTAACAGCTGTGCCAGAAAAAAAAAAAAAAAAAATGGTATTTGCCTTGAGCCTTTGGTGGAACTGGGGGCAGTGAAGGGAGTTAGCAGGGTCAAAAAGAGCTTTTCTGAAGCTTCTGTTAGAGTGATGAGCTTTGAGTGTTACACCTGAGGACTCTTTTTGGCTTTGGTTAGGAAGGGGGATTCTAAGTCACTGTAGACTTGACATGGAAAATCTCACATGAGCAAACCCTGCAATGTAATTCTTATTTTCCTAAGAAACTCCCTCTCCTGGAAGATGCAATGGGAAGGAATTTGAGTGCAGCCCTGACGGGAGCTGTGTTCCTGAGTTGTGGCGTTGTGATGGAGAAAAGGACTGTGAAGACGGTAGTGATGAAAAAGGCTGTAATGGAACTATACGACTGTGTGATGAAAAAACAAAGTTCTCCTGCAAGAGTACAGGTATATGCTTGCAGATATGTTTGCCTGTCATTTACTCATTGTGTGTTTGTGTGTGATTTGATTACGTATCTACTATTTGAATACTGCTTTTAACATTTAATGCTACTGAGGTGACTTTACTTATTGTACTCATGACAGGAAAAGAATATTATTATTCTACTTCCCCTAACCTGTTTTTTGATTTACAATATAAAATGGATGGGTTTGGAGAGAACTTAAAGCTGAAAGTGTTGTATATGATAGTACATCAAACCAAACACTTAAATGTAGCATTTAATACTACTGTTTCAAATTCCAGGTATATTCTTTTATTTTTCATGTTTGACCCTAGAAGTTGATTGAAATGGTATAAATTCATTAACTAGAAGACTTAGAACTGTAGCACTGGAAATTTGAACCACAATATTGGAAGAAAAAAGCATTTTTTGAGAATGTTTAAAATAAAATTTTGTTAAGTATACTTCGTTTAAAAAAAAAAAAAGTGCAAAGAATGGGACAGTCTTTAGATTAAGTGATTTTGCAAAATAATGCTTAGGTGGAAAATGTTCTTAAGGGACAGTCCAGTTAAGGAATAAATTAATATATGTCAGCACTGTATTAATCTTTTTCCATTTTCTTTCAAATTTTAATGGAATATTAGGGGCAAAATAACTTTGAAAGCAAAATTTAATTCAGGATATAATAAGTAGTAATGTTATTTCTATTAGGCAACTATAATTATTACAGGACAGGATGTCTAATGCCTGTGTTACAGTAAGCATGATAAATATTGCAGTCTAGATACATGAGCTCTGTCCAAAAGTACTTGTGAACACTTATGATAGTTTATTCAAATCTGCAGTGTGAACAGAGGTCATTTTTAATACATGAACTACTTCAGGATGTCTTAGAAACGCTTGGAGGTATTCTGCTACTTGGATATTAAAATTATAGAAATCATAATGTCTGGATAAATATGGAATACTGAATTCCATTTGAACAAAGCACTTCCTTCCTTTCGTGTTCTTACAGTTTCCATAAAGATGTATAGAACAAGTAGCTGCTCAATGAAATAGCTTCAGTAGTAAAAAGAAATTATTCTCTTTTAACAGAATGGTCTGTTTCCTGAAACAGGCTGATAGAAACCCTGACACGGGAAGGGCACTTCTTCCTGATACTTCTGCCTTAGGGCTTAAATGGGGAAAAGGTCTCAGAATATCCTGCCTCATTATACTTACCTGTTTACAGTCATGGGCAGTATCTCAGTCAGTTTAGAGGATGAAATGTGACTTCTCTGGCTGCCACATAGAAATACAGGAAAAAAAAAAAATTAAAAAATCATCAAACATTTGCTAAATTCAAGGGTATATGGCTTTGATCTAGAGAAAATGTAATCATGCATGTTTGTTGCGTGGAAACATCAGTTCAGAAATCAGTTGTGACAGTTTCATCCTTTTTTTTTTTGGTTTGGTTTTTTGTGTGTGTGTGTGTGTGTGTGGGTTTTGTGTTTTTTGTTTTGTTTTGTTTTGTTTTGTTTTCTTTCACTTATTTTCCTTCCATCAGTCCTGGAAGGAACAAAACTGCTGCTCCAGAGGAGGCATGTTAGTAATGCATAGGAACAGGAAAAAGCAAATTTCGGTTTAGATACTCCAGTTTAATTCCACATGGTGGGACAAATGAGTAGTAACAGTTTTATGAGAAATAGTTTCTGTCACGATCCTTTTAGGTTACAGAATAAATGTAATTTTCTCTGTGGGTTATTCTAAAGAAATAATACTGTCTGACTTCCACATTTATGAGAATTGTTCAGATGAGGAGAAATTGGCTAATTCTCCCCTTGTAGATTGCTAGATGCTGGCATCCTATTTCCTAATACAGAACATGATGAGTCTGGGTAAGAACGTGTGTATGGGGGTAAGTGAAACAGCCAGTATGTTTTGAGGGAACTGACAGTTGCTGAGAAGAGTAATAGTGAAATGTAACTGCCCACTTTTTTCCTTACTGCTTTTTTGTTTTACGGCTGTAAATAGTAGCTGAAGGGTCTGTCTTTACTGTAGTGTTTCTGGCTCTGCTTAATCTGTCAGAGCGCCAGAGGCGTGAGTGTCATGTTACAATTCTAGCATTTGTCACCCTTCAGCCAAACGTGATTTTTCTGCTTAGAGTAATGTGGTCTCAAGAACCCATCATATCCAGCCCCTTTTCCGATATGCACTTCGGAATATCCAACAGAGGGTATTCTAAACCTTACGTAGATAGCCTTTCAACCGGAATTTGCCTCTAATAATTAAACGTTTTTTCCTTAAGTCATCTGAATCTCTGCTGCAAGTTTAGTTGACTAGGTCTTCATCTTTCCACCTATATCAAAATCTTTTGGATGTTGAAATACTTCTGTCATATGTCTCCTTAACCACATCTTTGGTTGAATAAACAAATACTTTGGTTTTTCCCCTCACATGTAAAATTTAAAAAAAAAAAAAACCTTTCATATTTTTGTTAGTCTCACCAGAGCTGTCCAACCTGTGTAGCTCTTGGACTATGGTATCCAAAGTCAGTCAGAATGCTTCAGGGCACTCGAGTTGACAGATTTCAGAATGATGTTTCTAATTTTTTTCAAGAACATCACACAGTTGTTTGTGATAAGGTGTGATGAAAAATATACTAGAGTTTGTGCAGTGGTAGAATATGAGATGCAGTAAGTACCTGTTTGACTACTGTTTGGCTGCTTCTAGCCAGTTATTTTCTGCTTCTAAATTAGACTTCTTTTAAATTAGACTAGACTAAGATCCAACTTCCTATTTTAAATTCTTATTCTGTCCTCCAAAAATTATTATGGGCACATACTTCAACTCAGTTTTATGTACTACATAAATCTTTTTTCTTTTTTTATTCCATCTCTCTGCTTTGCAGTTAGTAGTACTGGACCAAGAGCAGAATCTGTGCAATCTCACTTTGAAAGTCATCTAATTACTCTAATGATCATAATCAGTACTTCTCTGAAGACAAATGCAAAAGAGCCATGAATACTTCAGTTTAGTAAGCAGTAGATCTGAACTGTAATGTATATTTGTCACACTTACTGCTTCTTATATTTCTTTCAAGAAGCAGTTAATTTTCTATCTTACCATTCTTAATGCTACCCCATGGGATATTATTTTATACTTTTCTCACATGTTAATAATATATTTGAAAGAAAAAAAGGATGAGGGAAGAAGGAGGATTTCTTTTTGAGAGCAACAGCAATAGTACTGTCTGGATAGGGGAGTGTAAGAGTCAAGATGCCAGCGTGCGACACGTATTGAAGAATGGAGAGGTGTCGATACTGAGAAAGGCTGGGAAGGAAAAGTCTTCGAGAAGATGATGAAAAATTGGTAGGGCTGCCCTACGGATTCTGTGAGAGTTGAGGAGGAAAAGGTTACTGTGGAGAGTTATGGCATGAGAGGAGGGTAGAAAGGGAAGATTTAGTAAGAGCGTAAGAATGGGACGCATGGAGGAATTCAAATCTAAGGTGGGAAGGGTATTGGTCATAAGGTGGGTTTTTGCTTCCACTTGTTTCCTGCCTGCTCTGTTTCTTCCCTCACTTTTAGATCTTTAGAGCTGCATATCTTGTACAACTACTTTAATAACCGTTTTGAACATAATGATGGTTCAGAATGATGAAATTCCTGTCTGGAGGGGTAGATTCAGTTGACATTAAATAAAAAGAAGCCACCACAGCAAGTAATCTAGAAAATGGTATCTATTGTTCCAGTGCCATTTTATCCTCAGTTCATGGATGGGGTCATTGCTTTCTGTGGTGACAGCTGTTGTCTTTAGGCCCTGAATTTTTTTCTTCTTTTATAAACATCTGCTTTCTACTAAAAGTTTTTAAATACCAGAAATGTTCTTGAAACAGTGTAGTTCAGAGTATGTCTTGGGTGTGTTCTCCAAGACAAACAAGATCATTGACCACCACATTATTTTGTTAGATGTGTCAGATTAGTATGTTATTTCATTTTGATGGAAATGAGATTGGGTCCATTCTATAGGTTAGGAAGGCATTACAGCTTTAGGCCATAAAAAATAAGAGGAAACTGGATGCAATTAACACTCTACCAAAGTAATTTTTCTGTAGTGTAATATATAATCCATAAAAAAACTCTGTGGGCTCTGCATACCAACAAAGAATGAACAGTGTATAAAAAGTTAATTTCTTGTACTTACTAATAATTGTAGGAACTAAAAAATGTTGGAGAAGAACTTGGATCAGGCTTTCCCACATACTTGTTGCTTCACAATTTCTGATTCTCTACTTTACACACATTTCTTCCGTGTTACGCAACAGCGCTATGGAAAATAACAGATATATCCGTTGAGGCAAATAATTTATGATAGAATTTAACTAAAAAGTTTCCTGGAAACCAAAAATATAAGTTTCAATAAGGGGCAATAAAGCAAAAATGCTTTAGTGAATTTTAAGTAATGATTTAAAGACAGTGATAATACTTCACTAAGTTCATCTCTTTAAAATTTTGACAAAGATTAATTATTTGAAAGTATATTCTCCTTAAGAACATGTCATAGCTATCAGAGTGGAAGATGAATCTTCTGTTATAAAACATGTCTTCATTAAGGTAAGAGAAAAGCAGGAAAACTGATTTGCTCTGTAAACATTTGTATGTATAAAAGATTAAAAAACAGATTAGGAGCTCTGCTAGAAGCAATGCCAATTTACTTTGGGATCTGGTTAGTTTGCTTGATATTAGTATTTTCTATTAGCTTTCATTCTACTGCTCTGTTATGATAATATATAAAATCAATGATCATTTCAAGATAATAAAGAATATGGATACCTTTTTGAAAGACTTGTGATTGCACATAATTATAAACTTCGTACATCTCGCGCATACAACCTTGTTTCCTTGTGTCTGTGCAATTCTGTCATTACAGTGTAGGGTATTTGGAAATTTTACCAGGGTAGAAAATGGTGAATTTTAATTGAAACCACTCCCTGTTCGAGTTTTTCAGCTGATTTTTCTTTCACTGGTAAAATTATGGTCTCTTGTTTGAAATTGCACTCACTCTAGTATGATCCTGAAGCTTCACTTGTTGCTTTTCTTCTCCAAAAATGAAAAGTCTTACATTTCTGCCCCACTCAAGGAAAATGTATCTTTTTCATTTTTCTTGTTCCACTGTATTTTATCCTGTTTTTGTTCTGTGAGGACATCAGCACCCTTCCCATTGAAACAAGACTAAGATATCAAACAAAAAAGCATTACGCTAATCTTAAATAAATACTTCCTGTAAAGGAAATTTGAATCTGATGCTGCATTATGGCAGACAGTAGAGCTGCAGTGAGAGACAGTTGCTACGTTGTGTGGTCAGCAGTAGGGAATCTCTTTTGAGGTGCTTTTATATTGAACCGTATCATGGTCAATACAGAGTCAAAGCCTATAGAAGATTTAACACTGAGGTGTATTAAAGAACCAACAATATAAGAGTTTTACCCTAGCTGATTATTACACACAGTCACTCATGTGCTTCCCCCACAAAGCCATAATCAGTTAATTTCCTACTGGGAAGATTGCTGCTAAACTGGGAGAGTTGGGCAGAAAGTCATGTCAGTTCATGCTGTGCAGCAGTTTGCAGTTCCTGGTCTCAGACATCACCAGTCAGTCCCTGGGCATCTACCAGCAATGGATCCAGACATTGCCGGGACTTTTTTTCACATTCCAGCCTGATTTTCTCTACCAATATAGTTTATAGGCAGAAACACTGTGCAAGATCATCTTCCTAACCCATGGTTCTACCTGTTGTCTCTTTATTAATTAAAGAATAATGTACATGACACTTCTGTTCAGTCCAGCTGCTATCAAAATTTACATCTAGCCCCTGCTGGTTATAGCTAGCAAGTAAAAAAGGTTATGCTTGAGAGTTGAAAAATAGTTTGGAACAGGAGTGCGCACACACACACACACACACACCCCGCCATGTAAGTAGCATTCACAATTTTGGTTATTTTTCTCCTATCCCTGGCTTTAATTTAATTTAATACCTGTATATTTTCTGAAAATCAAAACACCTTTCTCAGTCAAGTGACTGTCTTACATCTCTAAACACTGATGGTCAGCACAAAAGTGGAACTTTTTTCCCCATTTAAAGAGTGAAGGAAATGATGTGAACCCTGGTTTGATAAAACTGAAATCATGTAAGAAATTCCATCTGCTGTAATTGTTTTGTCTCAAAGCTGATCATTTATCTGACATAATCTGGGAATGTATTGTGTATCCTTCCTTGAAAGATCTTTGCTTCTCAAATACAGGCAAATAGAAAGTCCATATATCGAAACATTGCTCCTATGGAGCTTCTGTGGCTGTTGCAGTAGAAGATAAAGGAAGAGAGATGAAGAAACACTGAAACTTATATTTATATATATATATATATATATATATATATATATAAAAATATATAAATAAAAAAAAAATTTGGAATATTTAACCTATTGTGAGGATGTGTCCTGCTGTATGCAGTTTTGTTCAGCACAGAAATGATTAGGATTGATGTTGTCTGGAAAAATAGACTGTCAACGCTGATGTGGATGATGCTTCAGAGTACAAGTTTGAGCTGGTTTCTTTCTGTTAATCTAAGAGGAAAGTACTGTTAATAGAAAAGCATAATTAAAAAAAAAAAAAAAATCTGTAATGTTACTGAAGGCTTTTTCTGAAGTTTACTTCCAGTCTGATTTCCTGTGTTTATTGTCTCTTTTCTCCAAGGGAGATGCATTAGCAAAGCGTGGCTATGTGATGGCGATATTGATTGTGAGGATCAGTCTGATGAGGATAATTGCGAGGGCTATATGTGCGGACCACCAAAATACCCTTGTGCTAATGATACCTCCATCTGCCTACAGCCTGAGAAGCTCTGCAATGGGAGAAGAGATTGTCCTGATGGATCTGATGAAGGCGATCTTTGTGGTACTTATTTTAGACACATTTTCCTGACTATTCTTCATATTGTCTGTCACAATCCTTCCTGTTGAAGGAAAAAAAAAAAAAAAAAAAGTTTTCATGTTAATCTTGCTGAAATTTTATCACAGTAGCCTATGTCAGGCTTTTTACTTAATTTAAATCATAGTGGATTTGTGTTTGAAGTTTTAGTTTCCTTCAAATAAGGGAAAACATAGTTCCTTAGGTAAGTCTTTCATTTCCTAACCCCTTAAAATACTCCTAGAGGTAAACAGTTTAAAAGGTTCTGGTATATATGAAAGGATTTCAGCTAATTTGCAATTCTCTCTAACTAGAAAAGCTTTGAGTTGGTAGAATCCTGTCAGTAGCTGTGTAGGACTTCATGAAGAAATGCATTAGGATGACTAAAAAGAGTTAAGATATCTCCGTGATGGTGGCATTGGAAGGGTTTCATGGCAATGTGGGTCATCTCAGCAAAATTGTATTCTGTATCCAGTAAAAAAATACAAAACTAATTTTAATAAATCTCAAAGAAGCATATCAGATAACCTAGCTGAAATATTATAAAACACAAGATAAAATTAATAGATTTTAAAGGAACTTGCAGTACTACAGCAGTAGTATTGTACTGTAGTGATGGCTTAGGGTTAAGAAGTGAAACATGGTTTGTAGGAACAGTTTAGATCATGTTATAATTCCTTTTTATATCAACAATTTGCCTCTCTGCACTGACCTTACTTTGCATAAAGTTTTACAATCTCCAGCATTCTGTTACAAAGCATTTGGAGATGTTTGTGAGCATTTTCACCCTCTAGGATCGATCTTTACTCTGAGATTCTGCACTGGGCTACGTGCAGCTCTTAGTGCAGGAGGCAGAGTTCCCCGGCAGGGCAACAGCTTCTGCAGGGTATGGCAAAGAGCTCTTTACACTTGTCCTGCTCTGCTGGTCTTCAGACTGTACTGTAAGAGGGATCTTAAATTCAGTGTTACTTTGGAATATATTAAGATTATGTTGTAGATCTAAATCATCTAAGAGCTACGTATGAATGGCATGCTGTCTAGCCTCTAGTTGAAAGAAATTATAGCATAAGGTCATTTCTATTATCTTTATGCTCTTTCTGTGGTTGGACAATTATCTTCCTAATAGTCATAGCTCATTACGACACCCATACACTGTTGGATACTGTATAGAGCCAAACTTGGGTTTTAACAGTTGTTGCAACTTTTAGATGGAGTGTTATTAGTCAACAGCTATTTTGGCAGTTGTTAATTGTTTAGTTTTAAAATGTACCTAAGCATAAATGGAAGGACAAATATAGGATGTTGGGCAACACATTTCCATGTCAGATGCATTAAGGAGGTTGATTCTTTTTTATCATGATAAAAACCAAAACAAAACAAAAAACACAAACAAACAAACAAACAAAAAACCACAAAAAAACAAACTTCCAATCTGAACAGAGGACTCTTAGAAAAGTTTGGGGTTTTTGAAATCTGAACAAAGGACTCTTAGAAAGGTTTGGTTTGTTGTGGTGTGGTGTTTTTTTGGGGGGTTTGGTGGTTTTTTTTAAGTGGGAAGGAAATAATTATTCTGTAGAAAACTGGTTTTTTTAATGCATCTTATCATAAGTGAGCGAAGCTTTCAGAGACTTGTTAGAATCAAACTAAATAAATAAAAGACACAAATAGATTTAAAAAAAACCAAAACAGTGAAGCCTAATTTCCAGCTCAACAATGGACCAGTTTGACCCTCCCATTGATTCCCTGGTTATCAATAGTACCATGAGGTAAGAAGTAGTTCTATGCTTTTTTGCTCCAGAGGTCACAGAATTTTTCAGACACAATTACGATGCTTTTAATTCAGATGCTTTAAAGGTTTCACAAATCGCCTTCAGTTTATTTAGGAGAGCTATGCAAATCGTCAAAGTATGCTTACTTCTCTGTGCAGCAGGTTTTGGTGGAAGATGGTTGAGGTATAATGGTCTCTGGACTGACTCTGTATGGACACTCCTTAATTATTAATATGCGTGAAAGCTTGAAAATACCCACACGTTGTACATCTGCCGTGCTACAGTCTTGAAAGGTTGCAGTAAAGCTACCATGCTGAATACTTACAAATTAGATAATTTTAAAATTAAATATAGAAAACTGTTTAGCAAATGTAAAATTCACTTCATGCTTCTTAGAAGCCTTTCATGTGTTTTAGTTGGCCTGGTGACTTTAAGAACACACAATATAACTGCCAGCCCTTGCAGCCCTTAATGTTTTGGGTTTTGTTGTTTTTTTTTTCCCCATGTTATTTCAGATGAATGTTCACTTAACAATGGTGGATGTAGCCATCAATGTTCTGTGGTTCCTGGAGGAAGAATTGTGTGCTCCTGCCCTACAGGATTCAGTCTTACTATAGACAACAAAACTTGTGAGATTATGGATTACTGTACCAAGCACCTTAAGTGTAGTCAAGTATGTGAACAGCATAAAAATACTGTCAAGTGCTCATGTTATGAAGGCTGGAAGCTCAGTAAGGATGGAGAAAATTGTGTTAGTACTGGTAAGTTGAAATTCAGTGTATTTTCAGTATTCCAGATGTTAATAGCTGTTATGTCCATTTAGGGAGAGGCTATTTCCTTTTTTTTAAAATAAGAAATATAGTCTTGGATTATCCAAATGTGTGGTTGATAATCTGAAGAATTTATTAAGGCTGTCACTATTCTTAATGGAGGCTGAAGGGGTATTGCAATATTAGTTCATTGCTAATAAGACTTTCTAAGAATACTAATACCAAATAATTTTTAAGTTGTTTGAAGTTTTATACAGATTTTAATGTATATTTAAAATGCAGAGTATATGTGTGTGTGTGTATATATGTCTGGAATATGGAGAATTTCTGTATTTTGAGGAAATGGATCAATCTGACAACATGATATTGATCAATGTATTACTTGAGGGTCCAGAAGTCTAATTTTTGAATGTCCTTTGCACACACATAGTCAATTATCTGCTGCCTGTTAGCGTTTCACAATTTAAGCTCTGGGGTTTTTTTCACCTATGCCATTCTAGTACTTGTTTTTTGACATCATGTTCATGTCACTAATCAAGAAAGCCAGCATAAACTGGAGCAGGAGATGGGAATTCATCCCCCTCCTCATTCACTTTTGTTACGTAGTGAAGCATAGTTTAGAAACTGTGTTGGGGTGTCTTTTTTCAAGTGCAGTATAGCGTGTAAAATACAAACATGTATATACAATATAAACTCTCTTCACTTCTTTACCTGCCCTCTAGGGAGTTAAAAGTCACATTGATTTAGTTGTCTACATTTTCAAAGTTTCAGTTTGACACTCTGATATTTTTATTCTCTATTTTTATTCTTTGATAGTCTCTTATCAGTTCTGAGTAGAAATATCTCCCAAACCGTCTATCACTTATCTGGGTATTTCATGATTCAGTAGATGCCATGATGAAGATATTCTTGATTTATTCCAGATACTCAGGATTTTCTCAGGTGATTCACATGAAAAAAATGTGAAACAGTAAGCTAGAAATAAAAGCCCGAGTTTCCTATTGCTAGTCACCTGAACTAATTTAGTAATTGGCAGTTAACTTAATGGTCCATATTTCAGAAAAGGAAAATTCGAATCTTTCTGCTTGGACAATGTTTGAGCTAATTTGCACAACATTTTTAGATCTTCGTTACAGTAGTAATGAAGCCCATAATATACTTATGGTCAAAATATCTATTGAATGTAATATAAAGAAATATTTTCCTTTGCAAAACAATGAATAAATAAAATTTAGGTTTAGATCACGGATGTTCTATTAAAGTGCTTTTCACAAATGCTGATGAAAAACACATCTTGCCTTCGAGCTATTTTTTTAATTCATTAAGAAAGTGGTTTAAATTAATCAGTCTGAAATAACTGTTGTTATAATTACCAGAATGATCTCCAAATTGAGTTTTTGTGTCTCTGTAATTGTTACTATCATATGTAAATAGTTACTACCACAGTATGAGATCAGGAAAGTATGTTCAGACATTACTGAACTACGCCTATAGTAGACTCTCAAATCATGTTTCACTGACATATTACTGTGGTTTTATATATCTGAAGTTTATTGTTGTTAAAACTTCTTGCTTTATGGCACTGTGTTGTTATTATTCTCATTGAATTTTGATCAATCTGATTTGTTTTATTATGGACATTTCCAGTAATTCAAAAATGCATTATTACTGAGTTACATAAAGGAAAGAATTAAAAACATTTAAGGCAGTATTGGTGGAGGAAAGCTTGAAAATAACTAAATTAAAACAAATAGGAAGTGCAATATTTGGAAGCTAAGAAGGAAAAAAAAAAAAGCAAAATATACTCACTTGTGTGGAAATGTGAGACTAGTTTCTCAGTTTTTCTTAAGCCCATGAGATATTTCTGCTTAATGTTTACTGATGTTGGTAAGAATCTGAAGTTACAAATTGATTTTTACAGATTTTCTCTAAGAATGTAATATTAAATACATGATCTGAGACCAGTGATATCAGCTGGTCTAAAGAAAAATTATGCCTTTCTTTACAAACTGTAAAGATACTATCCTAATGCCAGCAAAGCTGCAACACAATTATTCCATATTAAATAGGACACATGCTTTTATAGTCACTAATGATCTCAGTCCCTTTCAGTTTACCTCATTTGAAAGATGTAAGTATTCTGAAGGACAGATTCTCTGATACTTTAGTTGTTGACTGTGAACAATATTTTAGTAAAGCAAGCACAATTTTGTTTTCATTTGCGAATCTTATAGCCTGAAAATGTCCATACCATTAACGCCTCTGTGCATGAGATCTTAAATGAGCAGAAAATAAAGAAAAAGGCTTTCATGTAATAGTATTACGAATGGAGTTCAAAGTGATCTTGAAGATAAACAGTCCCCCAAATGCCAAACTACTTCTTCAATAATACCAGTTGGTATAGAGTAATTCTTAGAACAGCCATAGTGATTTAAAATGCCTTGAATTGGGAGTAGGTGCATATTATATTAGAGCAGTAAGTAATCATCCTTTTTTTCAGGAGAAAAAAAAAAATCCTCAGTGGAAAATTATTACCTTGCCCTTAGTTACTTTTTTTTTTTATTTTTTCGATCTAAAATAGCACTTTCCTATATACAGTCAAATGTACAATCTTATTGGCATCACGGAGACGTGGTGGGATTGCTCCTACAGCTGGAGTGTTGGAATGGAAGGATACAGGGTCTTTCAGAAGGACAGGCAGGGGAGACAAGGATTGGGGGGGGGGGGGGGG